>NC_091304.1:34964807-35039807 GCF_038502225.1 Cherax quadricarinatus | reverse complement strand
GTGTGTGTATGTGTGTGTGTATGTGTGTGTGTGTGTATGTGTGTGTGTGTGTGTGTGTGTGTGTGTATGTACTCACCTAGTTGTACTCACCTAGTTGAGGTTGCGGGGGTCGAGTCCGAGCTCCTGGCCCCGCCTCTTCACTGATCGCTACTAGGTCACTCTCCCTGAGCCGTGAGCTTTATCATACCTCTGCTTAAAACTATGTATGGATCCTGCCTCCACTACATCGCTTCCCAAACTATTCCACTTACTGACTACTCTGTGGCTGAAGAAATACTTCCTAACATTCCTGTGATTCATCTGTGTCTTCAGCTTCCAACTGTGTCCCCTTGTTATTGTGTCCAATCTCTGGAACATCCTGTCTTTGTCCACCTTGTCAATTCCTCTCAGTATTTTGTATGTCGTTATCATGTCCCCCCTATCTCTCCTGTCCTCCAGTGTCGTCAGGTTGATTTCCCTTAACCTCTCCTCGTAGGACATACCTCTTAGCTCTGGGACTAGTCTTGTTGCAAACCTTTGCACTTTCTCTAGTTTCTTCACGTGCTTGGCTAGGTGTGGGTTCCAAACTGGTGCCGCATACTCCAATATGGGCCTAACGTACACGGTGTACAGGGTCCTGAATGATTCCTTATTAAGATGTCGGAATGCTGTTCTGAGGTTTGCTAGGCGCCCATATGCTGCAGCAGTTATTTGGTTGATGTGCGCTTCAGGAGATGTGCCTGGTGTTATACTCACCCCAAGATCTTTTTCCTTGAGTGAGGTTTGTAGTCTCTGGCCCCCTAGACTGTATTCCGTCTGCGGTCTTCTTTGCCCTTCCCCAATCTTCATGACTTTGCACTTGGTGGGATTGAACTCCAGGAGCCAATTACTGGACCAGGTCTGCAGCCTGTCCAGATCCCTTTGTAGTTCTGCCTGGTCTTCGATCGAGTGAATTCTTCTCATCAACTTCACGTCATCTGCAAACAGGGACACCTCAGAGTCTATTCCTTCCGTCATGTCGTTCACAAATACCAGAAACAGCACTGGTCCTAGGACTGACCCCTGTGGGACCCCGCTTGTCACAGGTGCCCACTCTGACACCTCGCCACGTACCATGACTCGCTGCTGTCTTCCTGACAAGTATTCCGTGATCCATTGTAGTGCCTTCCCTGTTATCCCTGCTTGGTTCTCCAGTTTTTGAACTAATATCTTGTGTGGAACTGTGTTAAACGCCTTCTTGCAGTCCAAGAAAATGCAATCCACCCACCCCTCTCTCACCATGTCATAGAACTCCAGTAGGTTTGTGACACAAGATTTCCTATCCCTGAAACCATGTTGGTTGCTGTTGATGAGATCATTCCTTTCTAGGTGTTCCACCACTCTTCTCCTGATAATCTTCTCCATGACTTTGCATACTATACATGTTAGTGACACTGGTCTGTAGTTTAGTGCTTCAAGTCTGTCTCCTTTTTTAAAGATTGGGACTACATTTGCTGTCTTCCATGCCTCAGGCAATCTCCCTGTTTCGATAGATGTATTGAATAATGTTGTTAGGGGTACACATAGCGCCTCTGCTCCCTCTCTCAGGATCCATGGAGAGATGTTATCTGGCCCCATTGCCTTTGAGGTATCTATCTCACTCAGAAGCCTCTTCACGTCTTCCTTGGTTGTTTGCACTGTGTCCAGCACTTGGTGGTGTGCCCCACCTCTCTGTCTTTCTGGAGCCCCTTCTGTCTCCTCTGTGAACACTTCTTTTAATCTCTTTTTGAGTTCCTCACATACTTCACGGTCATTTCTTGTTGTCTCTCCTCCTTCCTTCCTTAGCCTGATTACCTGGTCCTTGACTGTTGTTTTCCTCCTGATGTGGCTGTATAACAGTTTTGGGTGAGATTTGTCAGATGTGTGTGTGTGTGTGTGTGTGTGTGTGTGTGTGTGTGTGTGTGTGTGTGTGTGCGTGTGTGTGTGTGTATGTGTGTGTGTGTGTGTGTGTGTGTGTGTGTGTGTGTGTGTGTGTATATGTGTATGTGTGTGTGTGTGTGTTACCTAGTGAAGGTGTTACCCTCTTGTGTAACATACCACTAACAAGGTGTTACTGACCTTCTTGTGTGACCTGTGACATACCAGTGACTCCAGAATGTATGTTGTCTCTTGTGACAGCTAATTAAGTTCACAAAGAAACTGAACGTAACTTTGAAGGAATCATCGAGCCAGTCATCGTGAAGACCCGCCTCAACTCAGGTTCCTGAAGATTACAATGATTTCTTCTACATTCTTTTGTTATAATCAGGGACCTTAAGGACTTCGGGATCACCAAGGATCCGATGGGGCCTCGTGGATCATCAGGGACCTAATGGGACCTCGTGGATCATCAGGGACCTGATGGGACCTCGTGGATCATCAACCTGATGGGACCTCGTGGATCATCAGGGACCTGATGGGACCTCGTGGATCATCAGGGACCTGATGGGACCTCGTGGATCATCAGGGACCTGATGGGACCTCGTGGATCATCAGGGACCTGATGGGACCTCGTGGATCATCGGGGACCTGATGGGACCTCGTGGATCATCAGGGACCTGATGGGACCTCGTGGATCATCAGGGACCTGATGGGACCTCGTGGATCATCAGGGACCTGATGGGACCTCGTGGATCATCAGGGACCTGATGGGACCTCGTGGATCATCAGGGACCTGATGGGACCTCGTGGATCATCAGGGACCTGATGGGACCTCGTGGATCATCAGGGACCTGATGGGACCTCGTGGATCATCAGGGACCTGATGGGACCTCGTGGATCATCAGGGACCTGATGGGACCTCGTGGATCATCAGGACCTGATGGGATCTCGTGGATCATCAGGGACCTGATGGGACCTCGTGGATCATCAGGGACCTGATGGGACCTCGTGGATCATCAGGGACCTGATGGGACCTCGTGGATCATCAGGGACCTGATGGGACCTCGTGGATCATCAGGGACCTGATGGGACCTCGTGGATCATCAGGGACCTGATGGGACCTCGTGGATCATCAGGGACCTGATGGGACCTCGTGGATCATCAGGGACCTGATGGGACCTCGGATAAATTGATTGAGTCTTATTAAATATCTGATTTTTAAATGCTGTGTAAACTCTCTCCCACTTTCCTCTCTTTTATTCCACTCTCTCCCCCTCCCCTTTCTTCTTTCTCTAATGTTTCCAGTGTTCCCCTTGTTATCTTCCCTGTCTTGCGCTCAGTGTTGTTACCGCAGTCTTGGCACCTGGACAGCTGCGCTCCACTCACCTCTCTCATATTCGCAATAAACTTCATGTATTGTGCTGAAGGGAGAACGATTGAATTTTGGGTGTACCTGTGTGTTTGTGGGTGTGGTGGGCGTGTGGGTGTGGTGGGAGTGTGGGTGTGGTGGGAGTGTGGATGTGGTGGGCGTGTGGGTGTGGTGGGCGTGTGGATGTGGTGGGAGTGTGGATGTGGTGGGCGTGTGGGTGTGGTGGGCGTGTGGATGTGGTGGGAGTGTGGGTGTGGTGGGCGTGTGGGTGTGGTGGGCGTGTGGGTGTGGTGGGCGTGTGGGTGTGGTGGGCGTGTGGGTGTGGTGGGAGTGTGGGTGTGGTGGGCGTGTTGTTGTGGTGGGCGTGTGGGTGGGGTGGGCGTGGGGCTGTGGTGGGCGTGTGGGTGTGGTGGGCGTGTGGATGTGGTGGGAGTGTGGGTGTGGTGGGCGTGTGGGTGTGGTGGGCGTGTGGGTGTGGTGGGCGTGTGGGTGTGGTGGGCGTGTGGGTGTGGTGGGAGTGTGGATGTGGTGGGAGTGTGGGTGTGGTGGGAGTGTGGGTGTGGTGGGAGTGTGGGTGTGGTGGGAGTGTGGGTGTGGTGGGAGTGTGGGTGTGGTGGGAGTGTGGGTGTGGTGGGAGTGTGGGTGTGGTGTGAGTGTGGGTGTGGTGGGAGTGTGGATGTGGTGGGAGTGTGGATGTGGTGGAGTGTGGGCGTGGTGATGGGAGTGTGGGCGTGGTGATGGAGTGTGGGCGTGGTGATGGGAGTGTGGGCGTGGTGATGGGAGTGTGGGTGTGGTGATGGAGTGTGGGTGTGGTGATGGAGTGTGGGCGTGGTGATGGGAGTGTGGGTGTGGTGGGAGTGTGGATGTGGTGGGAGTGTGGGTGTGGTGGGAGTGTGGGTGTGGTGGGAGTGTGGGTGTGGTGGGAGTGTGGGTGTGGTGGGAGCGTGGGTGTGGTGGGAGTGTGGGTGTGGTGGGAGTGTGGATGTGGTGGGCGTGTGGGTGTGGTGGGCGTATTGATGTGGTGGGCGTGTGGGTGTGGTGGGCGTATTGATGTGGTGGGCATGTCGGTGTGGTGAGCGTGTGGGTGTGGTGGGAGTGTGGGTGTGGTGGGAGTGGGTAGATAAACTCTCGAAACTCTTCAAAGGTATATCAAAGGTAAGGTGGTGAGCTATCTGTCACGTTCACGAAGTTCATTATGCTCTTTAAAGAGCCTCTGAGAGACTGTAGTGTTAAGGGTTCTCGTTATGTTCGTTAAGGTCCCGTGAAAAGTTCGTCGGAGACCAGGAACTTACTCTCCTGTGTTTGCTCGTCTTGTTCAGTGGTTTTAGTGACCTTGACACTGTAAATTTTCACTTGTAATATTATTAATTCCCGAGATCTCATTGTCGCGTGTCGTTGAAAGAGGAAATAATTCTTAAAAATGAACGTGTTAGAAAGGTCTTTATTACGAGCACAGGTAGCAATCCAATGCCTGTAGCACTTGTTTGTAAACAAAGTTAGCAACGTACAGCAATCAAGAGGGCAAGACAAGAGCAAGGCAAACACAGCAGGGGTAGATTTCTTAAGTCATCAGGAGTGTAACTAGACCACCTAGAACCACTCTGAGCAACGAGTGGTTTCAACCAGAGTTGGCGAGTGTCTCCCTGCCAGCCAGCTAGCCAGAGAGAGAAATACAACGTCACCTTGGCTAGGGAAGCGCGTTTTCACCTGATTGATGGTTTGAAATGAACAATTGATACAGCAGGGAAGGGGGAGGGGTCCCAGAGCGGCTACATTTTGAACTGCCAGTTCACTAGTCGACAATGGTTGTGATGAACGTGGAATAAAATGTAACATTCTGAGGGCTCACTCTTGTATGGATGGAGGCATCATTTTTTCACCTGTATTACCTAATGTGTTTTTAAATTGGTCCTCTTGAGCCTCCTCGTGTTCGTGTTCTTCTTTCTCTTGTTAGTTTCTCTTCTTGTTCTTCTTGTTAGTCTCTCTTCTTGTTCCTCTTGTTAGTCTCTCTTCTTGTTTGTTGAACAACTAACAAACATGGCGTGAACACGGGAGTCAAACATCTTGTTACATTGTCAACTTTGATGATACTTGTGTAACAAGTTACTTGTTATGAAGAGTTCTTCCCACACCACCCCTTCCCTCCCCCACCACCCCTTCCCTCCCCCCCCACCCCTTCCCTCCCCACCACCCCTTCCCTCCCACACCACCCCTTCCCTCCCCCACCACCCCTTCCCTCCCACACCACCCCTTCCCTCCCCCACCACCCCTTCCCTCCCCCACCAGCCCCTTCCCTCCCACACCACCCCTTCCCTCCCCCACCACCCCTTCCCTCCCCCCACCACCCCCTTCCCTCCTCCACCACCCCTTCATTCCCCCACACCCCTTCCCTCCCACACTACCCCTTCCCTCCCCCACGACCCCTTCCCACCCCACCACCCCTTCCCCCTCCCCCACCACCCCTTCCTCCTCACCACCCCTTCCCTCCCCACCACCCCTTCCCTCCCCCACCACCCCTTCCCTCCCCACCACCCCTTCCCTCCCACACTACCCCTTCCCTCCCCCACCACCCCTTCCCTCCCACACCACCCCTTCCCTCCCACACCACCCCTTCCCTCCCCCACCACCCCTTCCCTCCCACACCACCCCTTCCCCTCCCCCCACACCACCCCTTCCCTCCCCCACCACCCCTTCCCTCCCCACCACCCCTTCCCTCCCCCCACCACCCCTTCCCTCCCACACCACCTCTTCCCTCCCCTACCATCCCTTCCCTCCCACACCATCCCTTCCCTCCCCCACCACCCCATCCCTCCCCCCACCACCCCTTCCCTCCCCCACCACCCTTCACTCCCACACCACCCCTTACCTCCCCCCCCCACCCCTTCCTCCCCCACCACCCCTTCCCTCCAACACCACCCCTTCCCTCCCCCACCACCCCTTCCCTCCCCCACCACCCCTTCCTCCCCCACCACCCCTTCCCTCCCACACTACCCCCCTTCCCTCCCACACTACCCCTTCCCTCCCACACCACCCCTTCCCTCCACACCATCCCTTCCCTCCCACCACCCCCTTCCCTCCCACCCCTCCCCTTCCCTCCCACTCCTCCCCTCCCCTCCCACACCACTCCTTCCCTCCCACACCACCCCTTCCCTCCCACACCACCCCTTCCCTCCCACACCACCCCTTCCCTCCCCCACCACCCCTTCCCTCCCACACCACTCCCTTCCCTCCCTCACCACCCCTTCTCTCCCACACCACCCCTTCCCTCCCACACCACCCCCTTCCCTCCCCCACTACCCCTTCCCTCCCACACCACCCCTTCCCTCCCCACCACCCCTTCCCTCCCCCAACACCCCTTCCCTCCCCACCACCCCCTTCCCTCCCCCACCACCCCCTTCCCTCCCCACCCACCCCTTCCTTCCTCCAGCACCCCTTCCCTCCCCCACCACACATTCCCTCCCCACCACCCCTTCCCTCCCCCAACACCCCTTCCCCCCCCCCACCCCTTCCCCCACCACCCCCTTCCCTCCCCACCACCCCCTCCCTCCCCCACTACCCCTTCCCTCCCCCACCCCTTCCCTCCTTATCATCCCTTCCCTCCCCCACCACCACCCCTTCCCTCCCCCACCACCCCTTCCCTCCCCCACCCACCCCTTCCCTCCCCCACCACCCCTTCCCTCCCCCACCACCCCTTCCCCAACACCCCTTCCCTCCCCCCCCACCCCTTCCCTCCCCCCCCCACCCCTTCCCTCCCCTACCACCCCTTCCCTCCCCTACCACCCCTTTCCTCCCCCACCCTTTCCCTTCCCCCACCACCCCTTCCCTCCCCCACCACCCCTTCCCTACCACCCCTTCCCTCCCCACCACCCCTTCCCTCCCCCACCACCCCCTTCCCTCACCACCCCTTCCCTCCCCTACCACCCCTTCCCTCCCCCACCCCCTTCCCCCCACCCACCCCCCTTCCCCCACCACTCCTTCCCTTCCCTACCACCCCTTCCCTCCTAACCACCCCTTCCCTTTCTTCCACCCCATCCCTCCCCCCCACCACCCCTTCCCTTCCACCTCCCCACCACCCTTTCCCTCCCCAGTGCCCCTTCCCTCCCCAGCACCCCTTCCCTCCCCCACCACCCCTCCCCCCTTCCCCAAGACCCCCTCTTCACCATCTCTTCCCTCCCCACCACCCTTCCCTTCTCCCCCACCCCTTCTCTCCCTCACCACCACTATCCTCCTCATTACCCTCCCCACCACCCCTTCCTTCCCCATCATCCCTTTCCTCCCCACCACCTTTACCCTCCCCATCACTCCTACCCTCTCTACCACTCCTCCCCTCCCCTCCACCCCTTCCCTCCCCACCACCCCCTTCCCTCCTCACCAACCCTTCCCTCATCACCCCTTCCCTCCTTATCATCCCTTTCCTCCCCACCACCCCTACCCTCTAAATCACTCCTACCCTCCTCCACCCCCTACCTTCCCCACCATCACAACTCCCTCATCACGGTGACCACGGTGGCCCCGTGGCCTGGTAGCTAAAGCTCTCGCTTCACGCGGCGAGGGTCTGGTTCGATTCCCGGCGAAGGTAGAAACATTGGACGTGTTTCCTTACACCGGTTGTCTATGTTCCCCTTCAGTAAAATGGTTACCTAGGTGTTAGTTGACTGGTGTGGGTCGCATCCTGAGACAAAACGCACCTAATTTCCCCGAAATGCTCAGCATAACAAGCGACTTTCTATATGTCAGCTAGGACTGTATACCTTGCACATGTACTTGTAGTCAATAAAGACATTAACTCATAAAAATCTTTGAAATAATGCTAAGAAGCACGATTGCAAATGACTTGGATTTCCAGCAATTGCACAATCCAGAGCAACATGGTATCAGATGAGGTCGACCCTGCCTCTTGCAACTACTGGACCACTATATAGTCTTGGACGCACTTGAACACAAACAGAATGCAGATGTAATATACACAGACTTTGTAAAAGCCTTTGACAAGTGCGATCATGGCGTAATAGAGCACAAAATACGTGCCAAAGGAATAACTGGCAAAGTGGAGAGATGGATCTTCAACTTTCTGAACAATCGAACACAGAGTAGTGATAAACAGAGTTAAATCGGAAGCTGCCATAGTGAAGAGCTCTGTTCCACAAGGCACAGTACTCGCCCTCATCCTGTTCCTCATCCTCATATCAGACATAGAGATGTAATCCACAGCACCGTGTCATCCTTTGCAGACGATACTAGGAGCTGCATGAGCCTCTCATTCATTGAGGACGCGGTTAACCTCCAAGAAGATATAAACCAAGTTTTCCAATGGTCAACGGAAAATAATATGATGCTCAATGAAGACAAATTCTAACTACTCCGTTATGGAAAACTGGAGGAGATAATAACTAGAACTGAGTATACTACAAACTCTGATAATACAATAGAGCGGAAAAATAATATGAAGGACCTGGGAGTGGTAATGTCTGAAGATCTCACCTTCAAGGATCACAACAGTGCCACGATCACATTTGCGAAGAAAATGACCGGATGGATAACGAGAACATTCAAAACATGATATGCCAAGCCGTTGATGATCCTTTTAAATCACTTGTTCTCTCTAGGCTGGAATACATTAACATCTCCATTCAAGGCAGGTGAAATTGCAGATCTAGAGAATGTACAGAGAACCTTTACTGCACATATACTAAGTTCCGCCAAAAACCTTAACTACTGGGAACTCTTGGAAGCACTTGACTTATACTCGCTGGAACGCAGTCGAGAGAGATGCATCATAATCTACACTTGGAAAATCCTAGGAGGAATAGTCCCGAATCTGCACACAGAAATCACTCCCTACGAAAGTAAAAGACTGGGCAGGCGGTGGAACATGCCCCCAGTGAAAAGTAGGGGCGCCATTGGCACATTAAGAAAAAGCACAATAAGTGCCCAGGGCCCAAGACTGTTCAGCAGCCACCCACCATGCATAAGGGGAATTACCATTAGGGCCCCGGTTCATTGCTGGACTGCGTGTGGCCAGCAGTAACAGCCTGCTTGATCATGACCGGACCGCGGGGGCGTTGATCCCCGAATTCTCTCCAGGGAGACTCCAGGCAGGTCAACCCTCCGCCTCTCTCCCCTCACGCCATCTCCCTTTCCTCGGCCCACTCACGTCATCCCCTCCCTCTCTCCTTCCCCTCCTCTCCCTCCTCTCCCTCCCTCGCAGAGTAACCAGGGAGCCCTAAAGTCTCTCTTATGCTTACTGCAGGGTCACTGCCTCCAGGGAGCCCTAAAGTCTCTCTTACGCTTACTGCAGGGTCACTGCCCCCAGGGAGCCCTAAAGTCTCTCTTATACTTACTGCAGGGTCACTGCCCCCCAGGGAGCCCTAAAGTCTCTCTTATGCTTACTGCAGGGTCACTGCCCCCAGGGAGCCCTAAAGTCTCTCTTATGCTTACTGCAGGGTCACTGCCCCCAGGGAGCCCTAAAGTCTTTCTTATGCTTACTGCAGGGTCACTGCCCCCAGGGTGCCCTAAAGTCTCTCTTATGCTTACTGCAGGGTCACTGCCCCCCAGGGAGCCCTAAAGTCTCTCTTATGCTTACTGCAGGGTCACTGCCCCCAGGGTGCCCTAAAGTCTCTCTTATGCTTACTGCAGGGTCACTGCCCCCCAGGGAGCCCTAAAGTCTCTCTTATGCTTACTGCAGGGTCACTGCCCCCAGGGAGCACTAAAGTCTCTCTTATGCTTACTGCAGGGTCACTGCCCCCAGGGAGCACTAAAGTCTCTCTTACGCTTACTGCAGGGTCACTGCCCCCAGGGAGCACTAAAGTCTCTCTTACGCTTACTGCAGGGTCACTGCCCCCAGGGAGCACTAAAGTCTCTCTTATGCTTACTGCAGGGTCACTGCCCCCAGGGAGCACTAAAGTCTCTCTTATGCTTACTGCAGGGTCACTGCCCCCAGGGAGCACTAAAGTCTCTCTTATGCTTACTGCAGGGTCACTGCCCCCCCAGGGAGCACTAAAGTCTCTCTTACGCTTACTGCAGGGTCACTGCCCCCAGGGAGCACTAAAGTCTCTCTTATGCTTACTGCAGGGTCACTGCCCCCAGGGAGCACTAAAGTCTCTCTTATGCTTACTGCAGGGTCACTGCCCCCAGGGAGCACTAAAGTCTCTCTTACGCTTACTGCAGGGTCACTGCCCCCAGGGAGCACTAAAGTCTCTCTTATGCTTACTGCAGGGTCACTGCCCCCAGGGAGCACTAAAGTCTCTCTTATGCTTACTGCAGGGTCACTGCCCCCAGGGAGCACTAAAGTCTCTCTTACGCTTACTGCAGGGTCACTGCCCCCAGGGAGCACTAAAGTCTCTCTTATGCTTACTGCAGGGTCACTGCCCCCAGGGAGCACTAAAGTCTCTCTTATGCTTACTGCAGGGTCACTGCCCCCAGGGAGCACTAAAGTCTCTCTTACGCTTACTGCAGGGTCACTGCCCCCCAGGGAGCACTAAAGTCTCTCTTATGCTTACTGCAGGGTCACTGCCCCCAGGGAGCACTAAAGTCTCTCTTATGCTTACTGCAGGGTCACTGCCCCCAGGGAGCACTAAAGTCTCTCTTATGCTTACTGCAGGGTCACTGCCCCCAGGGAGCACTAAAGTCTCTCTTATGCTTACTGCAGAGTCACTGCCCCCAGGGAGCACTAAAGTCTCTCTTATGCTTACTGCAGGGTCACTGCCCCCAGGGAGCACTAAAGTCTCTCTTATGCTTACTGCAGGGTCACTGCCCCCAGGGAGCACTAAAGTCTCTCTTACGCTTACTGCAGGGTCACTGCCCCCAGGGAGCACTAAAGTCTCTCTTATGCTTACTGCAGGGTCACTGCCCCCAGGGAGCACTAAAGTCTCTCTTACGCTTACTGCAGGGTCACTGCCCCCAGGGAGCACTAAAGTCTCTCTTATGCTTACTGCAGGGTCACTGCCCCCAGGGAGCACTAAAGTCTCTCTTATGCTTACTGCAGGGTCACTGCCCCCAGGGAGCACTAAAGTCTCTCTTACGCTTACTGCAGGGTCACTGCCCCCAGGGAGCACTAAAGTCTCTCTTATGCTTACTGCAGGGTCACTGCCCCCAGGGAGCACTAAAGTCTCTCTTATGCTTACTGCAGGGTCACTGCCCCCAGGGAGCACTAAAGTCTCTCTTATGCTTACTGCAGGGTCACTGCCCCCAGGGAGCACTAAAGTCTCTCTTACGCTTACTGCAGGGTCACTGCCCCCAGGGAGCACTAAAGTCTCTCTTATGCTTACTGCAGGGTCACTGCCCCCAGGGAGCACTAAAGTCTCTCTTACGCTTACTGCAGGGTCACTGCCCCCAGGGAGCACTAAAGTCTCTCTTATGCTTACTGCAGGGTCACTGCCCCCAGGGAGCACTAAAGTCTCTCTTATGCTTACTGCAGGGTCACTGCCCCCAGGGAGCACTAAAGTCTCTCTTACGCTTACTGCAGGGTCACTGCCCCCCAGGGAGCACTAAAGTCTCTCTTATGCTTACTGCAGGGTCACTGCCCCCAGGGAGCACTAAAGTCTCTCTTATGCTTACTGCAGGGTCACTGCCCCCCAGGGAGCCCTAAAGTCTCTCTTATGCTTACTGCAGGGTCACTGCCCCCAGGGAGCCCTAAAGTCTCTCTTACGCTTACTGCAGGGTCACTGCCCCCAGGGAGCCCTAAAGTCTCTCATATGCTTACTGCAGGGTCACTGCCCCCAGGGTGCCCTAAAGTCTCTCTTATGCTTACTGCAGGGTCACTGCCCCCAGGGAGCCCTAAAGTCTCTCTTATGCTTACTGCAGGGTCACTGCCCCCAGGGAGCCCTAAAGTCTCTCTTATGCTTACTGCAGGGTCACTGCCCCCAGGGAGCCCTAAAGTCTCTCTTATGCTTACTGCAGGGTCACTGCCCCCAGGGAGCCCTAAAGTCTCTCTTATGCTTACTGCAGGGTCACTGCCCCCAGGGAGCCCTAAAGTCTCTCTTATGCTTACTGCAGGGTCACTGCCCCCAGGGTGCCCTAAAGTCTCTCTTATGCTTACTGCAGGGTCACTGCCCCCCAGGGAGCCCTAAAGTCTCTCTTATGCTTACTGCAGGGTCACTGCCCCCAGGGAGCACTAAAGTCTCTCTTATGCTTACTGCAGGGTCACTGCCCCCAGGGAGCACTAAAGTCTCTCTTACGCTTACTGCAGGGTCACTGCCCCCAGGGAGCACTAAAGTCTCTCTTATGCTTACTGCAGGGTCACTGCCCCCAGGGAGCACTAAAGTCTCTCTTACGCTTACTGCAGGGTCACTGCCCCCAGGGAGCACTAAAGTCTCTCTTATGCTTACTGCAGGGTCACTGCCCCCAGGGAGCACTAAAGTCTCTCTTATGCTTACTGCAGGGTCACTGCCCCCAGGGAGCACTAAAGTCTCTCTTACGCTTACTGCAGGGTCACTGCCCCCCAGGGAGCACTAAAGTCTCTCTTATGCTTACTGCAGGGTCACTGCCCCCAGGGAGCACTAAAGTCTCTCTTATGCTTACTGCAGGGTCACTGCCCCCCAGGGAGCCCTAAAGTCTCTCTTATGCTTACTGCAGGGTCACTGCCCCCAGGGAGCCCTAAAGTCTCTCTTACGCTTACTGCAGGGTCACTGCCCCCAGGGAGCCCTAAAGTCTCTCATATGCTTACTGCAGGGTCACTGCCCCCAGGGTGCCCTAAAGTCTCTCTTATGCTTACTGCAGGGTCACTGCCCCCAGGGAGCCCTAAAGTCTCTCTTATGCTTACTGCAGGGTCACTGCCCCCAGGGAGCCCTAAAGTCTCTCTTATGCTTACTGCAGGGTCACTGCCCCCAGGGAGCCCTAAAGTCTCTCTTATGCTTACTGCAGGGTCACTGCCCCCAGGGAGCCCTAAAGTCTCTCTTATGCTTACTGCAGGGTCACTGCCCCCAGGGAGCCCTAAAGTCTCTCTTATGCTTACTGCAGGGTCACTGCCCCCCAGGGAGCCCTAAAGTCTCTCTTATGCTTACTGCAGGGTCACTGCCCCCAGGGAGCCCTAAAGTCTCTCTTATGCTTACTGCAGGGTCACTGCCCCCCAGGGAGCCCTAAAGTCTCTCTTATGCTTACTGCAGGGTCACTGCCCCCAGGGAGCCCTAAAGTCTCTCTTATGCTTACTGCAGGGTCACTGCCCCCAGGGAGCCCTAAAGTCTCTCTTACGCTTACTGCAGGGTCACTGCCCCCAGGGAGCCCTAAAGTCTCTCTTATGCTTACTGCAGGGTCACTGCCCCCAGGGAGCCCTAAAGTCTCTCTTATGCTTACTGCAGGGTCACTGACCCCAGGGTGCCCTAAAGTTTCTCTTATGCTTACTGCAGGGTCACTGCCCCCGTGTTGTCTGCGTGATGGTGTGAGGGTCGAGTTACAGCTCCTGTCCCTGAGTTATCTGCGTGGTGGTGGTGGTGGTGGGGTCGAGTTACAGCTCCTGTCCCTGAGTTATCTGCGTGGTGGTGGTTGTGGTGGGGTCGAGTTACAGCTCCTGTCCCTGCCATCGAGGCAGCGGCACCAGTAAATAATTCACTGAACAGACTGGCATCACCAGTGTTTATCTTCACCTGGGTGCCAGCTGGGTGCCAGTGCCAGCTGGGGACGCCCGGTAATTACACCAGCCGGGTGGTAACAGCGCCAACTACGGTATATTGGGGAGGTGAGGAAACGATGTTTATTTTTATATTGCAGTTTCTGTCTGTTGCATCCTGTCAATCCCATCTCTCTCTCTCTCTCTCTCTCTCTCTCTCTCTCTCTCTCTCTCTCTCTCTCTCTCTCTCTCTCTCTCTCTCTCTCTCTCTCTCTCTCCCCTCTCCTCCATAAAACAGAAACCGAGCTGCTTTCAAACGAGAGATGCCTCTATGTGTGTGTTGTTGATTGTGATAGTTTGTCCACTGTTTGAGTCGTGTTTGTTTAGGTCGTGTATAGATCGTGTTTAGGTCATGTAGAGATCGTGTTTAGGTCGTGTATAGATCGTGTTTAGGTCGTGTATAGATCGTGTTTAGGTTGTGCATAGATCGTGTTTAGGTCGTGTATAGATCGTGTTTAGGTCGTGTATAGATCGTGTTTAGGTTGTGCATAGATCGTGTTTAGGTCGTGTATAGATCGTGTTTAGGTCGTGTATAGATCGTGCTTAGGTCGTGTATACATCGTGTTTAGGTCGTGTATACATCGTGTTTAGGTCGTGCATACATTGTGTTTAGGTCGTGTATACATCGTGCTTAGGTCGTGTATACATCGTGTTTAGGTCGTGTATACATCGTGTTTAGGTCGTGTATACATCGTGTTTAGGTCGTGTATACATCGTGTTTAGGTCGTGCATACATTGTGTTTAGGTCGTGTATACATCGTGCTTAGGTCGTGTATACATCGTGTTTAGGTCGTGTATACATCGTGCTTAGGTCGTGTATACATCGTGTTTAGGTTGTGTATACATCGTGTTTAGGTCGTGGACGTATCGTGATTAAGTCTTATTCGTTAAGGTCGTGTATATATTGTGTTTATATCGTGTTTAGATAGGGTTTATATCGTGTTTAGGTCGTGTTTACCCATGGACTTATACAAGACAAACCTGTGGTGTGAAGATTCGTCTGAAACACGTTGTGTACTGGTTGAATCAAGTCTTCACGGGATCACACTGATGACCCAGGATGACCTTGGTGTTGCACCTGTCATGGCTACTCTTGGTGAAAATCCAGCTCCTCACCCCTGACACCATCAACAGGTGAATCCGGACCTGAAAGACACCAGTAGGGGAGGTATACCCACTGAGGGATAACTGAATCCTTTAGGGTATCCCTGTGAATTACACTATCCTGCCTATCCCAGATGTCTGTTCTTGCCTTAACTATCTAGATAGTTAAGGCAAGGATAGTATAGCAGAAAGTTCTATCCCGACACATCCTCTAGCTACACTGCCAGCTGGGAGACTGCCTACACTGCCAGCTGGGAGACTGGCTACACTGCCAGCTTGGTGACTGGCTACACTGCCAGCTGGGAGACTGGCTACACTGCCAGCTGGGAGACTGGCTACACTGCCAGCTGGGTGACTGGCTACACTGCCAGCTGGGAGACTGGCTACACTGCCAGCTGGGAGATTGGCTACACTGTTAGCTGGGAGACTGACTTCACTGCCAGCTGGAAGACTGGCTACACTGCCAGCTGGAAGACTGGCTACACTGCCAGCTGGGAGACTGGCATACATGGTTATTTAGTGAGAGGGATGAGAGTGAGAGGGAAGAGGAACAGTGAGGAGAGTGAGAGGGCGATCAGCTGATCACGAAGCGGCCTTGCCCGTCGCCATGGAAACCTCTCATACATGACACCAAGCAGAGAGAGTTGATGCTGGAGAGAGAGAGAGAGAGAGAGAGAGAGAGAGAGAGAGAGAGAGAGAGAGAGAGAGGGACTGATCATAGGGGTTCAATGATCCACCTGGTTGTTGATCCGCAGCATGTGTGTGTCCGTGCCTGGGTGTGTCCGTGCCTGGGTGTGTCCGTGCCTGGGTATGTCTGTGCCTGGGTGTGTCCGTGCCTGGGTGTGTCCGTGCCTGTGTGTGTCCGTACCTGTGTGTGTCCGTACCTGTGTGTGTGTCCGTACCTGGGTGTGTCTGTACCTGGGTGTGTCTGTACCTGGGTGTGTCTGTGCCTGGGTGTGTGTGTGCCTGGGTGTGTCCGTGCCTGGGTGTGTCCGTGCCTGGGTGTCTCCGTACCTGTGTGTGTCCGTACCTGTGTGTGTGTCCGTACCTGGGCGTGTCTGTGACTGGGCGTGTCTGTGACTGGGTGTGTCTGTGCCTGGGTGTGTCTGTGCCTGGGTGTGTCTGTGCTTGGGTGTGGTAGTGGTGGTAGTAATGGTGGTGGTAGTGGTGGTAGTAATGGTGGTGGTAGTGGTGGTAGTAGTAGTAGCAGTAGCAGTAGTAGTAGCAGTAGTAGCAGTAGCAGTAGTAGTAGCAGTAGTAGCAGCAGCAGTAGTAGTAGCAGTAGTAATGGTAGTAATGGAGAACTATCACATTAACTCTGACAGTACTGGTCTGTGTCCTCTATCATAGTGATCTCTGGTCTTTGTTGTCTCTGCGAGGGACTGAGTGAGGAGTGAGAGACATTGCCCCAGTATACTTTCTCCTTTGTTTACTTTACCGTTTGTTTATCCTCTCTGTTTATATTTGATGTTTGCCTTGGTGTGTGTGTGTGTGTGTGTGTGTGTGTGTGTGTGTGTGTGTGTGTGTGTGTGTGTGTGTATGAGCGAGGCAGTTGAGGCGTTATGTAACTGCTCTAATTGGTACCACAATATATATTCTTATCTCACATCTACACTACCGCATCTGCTAGAAAAATGATAGGATGGACAATGAGAACCTTCAAAACTAGGGTCGCCAAGCCCATGATGACACATCAAATCGCTTGTTCTGTCTAGGCTGGAATATTGCTGTGTACTAATGGCCCCTTTCAAGGAAGATGAAATTGCTGACCTGGAGAATGTACAGAGAACCTTCACGGTATACTTAAGTGCAATAAAACCCCTAAATTACTGGGAACGGTTGAAGTCCTTTGATTTGTAGTCCCTGGAAGGCAGGCGAGAAAGGTACACCTGGACAATCCTAGAGGGATTAGTACCAAACTTGCACAATAAAATCACTCCCTACGAAAGGAGAAGATTCGAATGGGGATGCAACATTCCCCCAATGAAAAGCAGGGGCACCATGAGTACACTGAGAGACAACACAAATGTCAGGGACCCAAGACTGTTGAACTTCCTCCCAGCGTATACAAGAGGGATTACCAGTAGACCGCTGACTGTCTTCAAGACGGCACTGGACACGCACCTGAAGTCAATACCTAACCAGCCGGACTGTGGTTTGTACATCGCTTTATGTGCTGCCAGCAGTAATAGCCTGGTTGATCAGACGCTGATCCAACACGAGGTCTGATCACAGACCGGGCCGCGGGGGCGTTGACCCCCAGAACCCTCTCCAGGTATATTCCAGGTATTATATTTATTATTTATTATTACTCTATTATATTATTACTTTGTTGTTATTATTATTGCATTTCTTATTTTTATTATGTTATTATTATTAATGTTTATTATGGGGAGCGCTAAACATGTAGGGATCGCACAGGGCCGGGAGGGATAGGATTGAGCCAAGGAAGGAGAGAGAGGATGAAGGAACTTGCCTTGAGGAGACAAATAATAATAATCGATAATAAAGTATTAGCATCCTGGTAGCAAGTACTGAAGGAGACAATAACTCTCCAGGGATAAACAATTTATTTTCACGACGCTAAATGACACAGAAGCAAAGTGGCGAGTGTATAAGAAGACCCAGACACGTAGATGGCCCAGCTGATTCAAATTCAGGAGTTATGGACGCTACGAGAGCGACTGCGACCAACAGGCTAGCTTATACCTGGTCTTCTCCTCGTGCACATCGGACATAGACTTACAAGAGGTTCTGAGTGTCTATGACTATGTAGTAGTTTAACTGAGAGAGGTGAAGCTAGAAACGAAAATAAAATAGCACGAGGCAAAACGAGACTATAAGAAGAGAACTAAACGCAGATGTGTATGAACAATGAACATAGTACAACAGAGATGTGTATGAACAATGAACATACTACAACAGAGATGTGTATGAACAATGAACATACTACAACAGAGATGTGTATGAACAATGAACATACTACAACAGAGATGTGTATGAACAATGAACATACTACAACAGATATGTGTATGAACAATGAACATGCTACAACAGATATGTGTATGAACAATGAACATGCTACAACAGATATGTGTATGAACAATGAACATGCTACAACAGATATGTGTATGAACAATGAACATGCTACAACAGATATGTGTATGAACAATGAACATACTACAACAGATATGTGTATGAACAATGAACATGCTACAACAGATATACGTATGAACAATGAACATACTACAACAGATACGTGTATGAACAATGAACATACAACAGAGATGTGTATGAACAATGAACATACTACAACAGAGATGTGTATGAACAATGAACATACAACAGAGATGTGTATGAACAATGAACATACAACAGATGTGTATGAACAATGAACATACTACAACAGAGATGTGTATGAACAGTGAACACACTACAACAGAGATGTGTATGAACAATGAACATACTACAACAGAGATGTGTATGAACAATGAACATACTACAAAAGAGATGTGTATGAACAATGAACATACTACAACAGAGAGATCAGAAGAACTAAAACAAAATGTGGGAGGTAAAACATTATCCACGTGGCTGGTGCTGTAATGTTTAATGAGATGTGTTATGTTAGTAGTGTATGTTTACAGGAGAGCAGCGACCAACCTTCTACACTGGACTCCCAGGCCCAAGCTATTATTACATGATCTAATGTCCTACATAAATACTGAATGATGGTGTGATGGAAGATTGACGGTGTGATGGAAGATTGACGGTGTGATGGAAGATTGACGGTGTGATGGAAGATTGATGGTGTGATGGAAGATTGATGGTGTGATGGAAGATTGATGGTGTGATGGAAGATTGATGGTGTGATGGAAGATTGACGGTGTGATGGAAGATTGACGGTGTGATGGAAGATTGACGGTGTGATGGAAGATTGATGGTGTGATGGAAGATTGATGGTGTGATGGAAGAGTGATAGCATGATGGAAGTGTGATGGTGATGGAAAATTGACGGTGTGATGGAAGATTGACGGTGTGAGGGAAGATTGACGGTGTGATGGAAGATTGATGGTGTGATGGAAGATTGACGGTGTGATGGAAGATTGATGGTGTGATGGAAGATTGACGGTGTGATGGAAGATTGATGGTGTGATGGAAGATTGATGGTGTGATGGAAGATTGACGGTGTGATGGAAGATTGACGGTGTGATGGAAGAGTGACGGTGTGATGGAAGATTGATGGTGTGATGGAAGATTGACGGTGTGATGGAAGATTGACGGTGTGATGGAAGAGTGACGGTGTGATGGAAGATTGATGGTGTGATAGAAGATTGACGGTGTGATGGAAGATTGACGGTGTGATGGAAGAGTGATAGCATGATGGAAGTGTGATGGTGATGGAAAATTGACGGTGTGATGGAAGATTGATGGTGATGGAAGATTGATGGTGTGATGGAAGATTGATGGTGTGATGGAAGATTGATGGTGTGATGGAAGAGTGATGGTGTGATGGAAGAATAATGGTGGGATTGAAGGCTGATGTGATGGAAGAGTGATGGTGCGATGAAAGATTGACAGTGTGATGGAAGTGTGATGGTGTGATGGAAGATTGTGTGATGGAAGAGTGATGGTGTGATGGAAGATTGATGGTGTGGTGGAAGATTGATGGTGTGATGGAAGATTGATATTGTGATGGAAGATTGATGGTGTGATGGAAGAGTGATGGTGCGATGAAAGATTGACGGTGTGACGGAGGATTGATGGTGTGATGGAAGATTGATGGTGATGGAAGATTGATGGTGTGATGGAAGATTGATTGTGTGATGGAAGAGTAATGGTGCGATGGAAGATTGATGATGTGATGGAAGACTGATGGTGTGATGGAAGATTGATGTGATGGAAAATTGATGGTGTGATGGAAGATTGATAGTGTGATGGAAGATTGACGGTGTGATGGAAGATTGATGGTGTGATGGAAGATTGATGGTGTGATGGAAGAGTGATGGTGCGATGAAAGATTGACGGTGTGATGGAAGAGTGATGGTGCGTTGAAAAATTGACGGTGTGATAGAAGATTGAAGGTAATGGAAGATTGATTGTGTGATGGAAGATTGATTGTGTGATGGAAGATTGATTGTGTGATGGAAGATTGATTGTGTGATGGAAGAGTGATGGTGCGATGGAAGATTGGTGGTGTGATGGAAGATTGATGGTGTGATGGAAGAGTGATGGTGTGATGGAAGATTGATGGTGTGATGGAATATTGATAGTGTGATGGAAGAGTGATGGTGATGGAAGATTGATGGTGTGATGGAAGATTGATGGTGTGATGGAAGATTGACAGTGTCATGGAAGAGTGATGGTGATGGAAGATTGGTGTGATGGAAGATTGATGGTGTGATGGAAGATTGATGGTGATGGAAGATTGATGGTGTGATGGAAGTGATGATGTGATGGAAGATTAATGGTGTGATGGAAGATTGATGTGATGGAAGATTGATGGTGTGGTGGAAGACTGATGGTGTGATGGAAGATTGACGGTGTGATGGAAGATTGATGGTGTGATGGAAGATTGACGGTGTGATGGAAGATTGATGGTGTGATGGAAGATTGACGGTGTGATGGAAGATTGACGGTGTGATGGAAGTTTGACGGTGTGATGGAAGATTGATGGTGTGATGGAAGATTGTGTGATGGAAGATTGATGGTGCAATGGAAGATTGATGGTGTGATGGAAGATTGATGGTGCAATGGAAGATTGATGGTGTGATCGAAGATTGATGGTGTGATGGAAGATTGATGGTGTGATGGAAGATTGATGGTGCAATGGAAGATTGATGACGTGATGGAAGATTGATGGTGTGATGGAAGATTGATGGTGTGATGGAAGATTGATGGTGTGATGCAAGATTGATTGTGTGATGGAAGATTGATGGTGCAATGGAAGATTGATAGTGTGATGGAAGATTGATGGCGTGATGGAAGATTGATGGTGTGATTGAAGAGTGATGGTGTGATGGAAGAGTGATGGTGTGATGGAAGATTGATGGTGTGATGGAAGAGTGATGGTGCGATAAAAGATTGACTGTGTGATGGAAGAGTGATGGTGCGATGGAAGATTGACGGTGTGATGGAAGATTGATGGTGTGATGGAAGATTGATGGTTATGGAAGAATGATTGTGTTATGGAAAATTGATTGTGTGATGGAAGATTGATGGTGTGATGGAAGATTGATGGTGTGATGGAAGATTGATGGTGTGATGGAAGATTGATGGTGTGATGGAAGATTGATGGTGTGACGGAAGATTGATGGTGTGATGGAAGAGTGATGGTGTGATGGAAGATTGATGGAGTGATGGAAGATTGATGTGATGGAAGATTGGTGGTGTGATGGAAGATTGATGGTGTTATGGAAGAGTGATGGTGATGGAAGATTGATGGTGTGATGGAAGGTTGATGGTGTGATGGAAGATTGATGTTGTGATGGAAGATTGATGGTACGATGGAAGATAGATTGTGTGATTGAAGAGTAATGGTGTGATGGATGATTGGTGTGATGGAAGATTGATGGTGTGATATAAGAGTGATGGTGATGGAAGATTGACGGTGTGATGGAAGATTGATGGTGTGATGGAAGATTTATGGTATGATGGAAGAGTGATTGTGTGATGGAAGATTGATGGTGTGATGGAAGAGTGATAGTGTGATGGAAGATTGATGGTGTGATGGAAGAGTGAGGTGTGATGAAAGATTGACGGTGTGATGGAAGATTGATGGTGATGGAAGATTGGTATGATGGAAGATTGATGGTGATTTAAGATTGATGGTGTGATGGAATATTGATGGTGATGAAAGATTGATGGTGTGATGGAAGATTGATGGTGTGATGGAAGAGTGATGGTGTGATGGAAGATTAATGGTGTGATGGAATATTGATGTGATGGAAGATTGATGGTGTGATGGAAGATTGATGGTGTGATGGAAGATTGATGGTGTGATGGAAGAGTGATGGTGTGATGGAAGATTGATGGTGTGATGGAAGAGTGATGGTGCGATGAAAGTTTGACGGTGTGATGGAAGATTAATGGTGTGATGGAAGATTGATGTGATGGAAGATTGATGGTGTGATTGAAAATTAATTGTATGATAGAAGAGTGATGCTGTGATGGAAGATTGATGGTGTGATGGAAGATTGATGGTGTGATGGAAGATTGGTGTGATGGAAGATTGATGGTGTGATGGAAGATTGATGGTGTGATGGAAGAGTAATGGTGTGATGGAAGATTGGTGGTGTGATGGAAGAGTGATGGTGTGATGGAAGATTGACGGTGTAATGGAAGATTGACGGTCTGATGGAAGAGTGATGGCGTGATGGAAGAGTGATGGTGTGATGGAAAATTGACGGTGTGATGGAAGATTGATGGTGTGATGGAAGATTGATGGTGATGGAAGATTGATGGTGTGATGGAAGATTGATGGTGTGATGGAAGATTGATGGTGTGATGGAAGAGTGATTGTGTGATGGAAGAATAATGGTGTGATTGAAGATTGATGTGATGGAAGAGTGATGGTGCGATGAAAGATTGACGGTGTGATGGAAGTTTGATGGTGTGATGGATGATTGATGGTGTGATGGAAGATTGATGGTGTGATGGAAGAGTGATAGTGTGATGGAAGATTGATGGTGTGATGGAAGAGTGATGGTGCGATGAAAGATTGACATTGTGATGGAGGATTGGTGTGATGGAAGATTGATGGTGATGGAAGGTTGATGGTGTGATCGAAGATTGTGTGATGGAAGAGTGATGGTGCGATGGAAGATTGATGATGTGATGGAAGACTGATGGTGTGATGGAAGATTGATGTGATGGATAATTGATGGTGTGATGGAAGATTGATAGTGTGATGGAATATTGACGGTGTGATGGAAGATTGACGGTGTGATGGAAGATTGATGGTGTGATGGAAGATTGATGGTGTGATGGAAGATTGATGGTGTAATGGAAAAGTGATGGTCTGATGGAAGATTGATGGTGTGATGGAAGAGTGATGGTGCGATGAAAGATTGATGGTGTGATGGAAGATTGATGGTGTGATGGAAGATTGATGGTAATGGAAGATTGATTGTGTGATGGAAGATTGATTGTGTGATGGAAGAGTGATGGTGCGATGGAAGATTGGTGGTGTGATGGAAGATTGATGGTGTGATGGAAGATTGATGTGATGGAAGATTGATGGTGTGATGGAAGAGTGATGGTGTGATGGAAGTTTGATGGTGTGATGGAAGATTGATGGTGTGATGGAAGAGTGATGGTGATGGAAGATTGATGGTGTGATGGAAGATTGATGGTAATGGAAGATTGATTGTGTGATGGAAGATTGATTGTGTGATGGAAGATTGATGGTGTGATGGAAGATTGGTGGTGTGATGGAAGATTGATGGTGTGATGGAAGATTGATGTGATGGAAGATTGATGGTGTGATGGAAGATTGATGGTGTGATGGAAGAGTGATGGTGTGATGGAAGATTGATGGTGTGATGGAAGATTGATGGTGTGATGGAAGAGTGATGGTGATGGAAGATTGATGGTGTGATGGAAGAATGATGGTGATGGAAGAATGATGGTGTGATGGAAGATTGGTGTGATGGAAGATTGATGGTGTGATGGAAGATTGATGGTGTGATGGAAGATTGACAGTGTGATGGGAGAGTGATGGCGATGGAAGATTGGTGTGATGGAAGATTGATGGTGTGATGGAAGATTGATGGTGTGATGGAAGTGATGTGATGGAAGATTAATGGTGTGATGGAAGATTCATGTGATGGAAGATTGATGGTGTGGTGGAAGACTGATGGTGTGATGGAAGATTGACGGTGTGATGGAAGATTGACGGTGTGATGGAAGATTGACGGTGTGATGGAAGATTGATGGTGTGATGGAAGATTGATGGTGATGGAAGATTGATGGTGTGATGGAAGATTGAGGGCGTGATGGAAGATTGATTGTGTGATGGAAGATTGATGGTGCGATGGAAGATTGATGGTGTGATTCAAGAGTGATGGTGTGATGGAAGATTGATGGTGTGACGGAAGAGTGATGGTGTGATAAAAGATTGACGGTGTGATGGAAGAGTGATGGTGCATTGAAAGATTGACGGTGTGATGGAAGATTGATGGTGTGATGGAAGATTGATGATAATGGAAGATTGATTGTGTTATGGAAGATTGATTGTGTGATGGAAGAGTGATGGTGCAATGGAAAATTGATGGTGTGATGGAAGATTGATGGTGATGGAAGATTGATGTGATGGAATATTGATGGTGTGATGGAAGAGTGATGGTGTGATGGAAGATTGATGGAGTGATGGAAGATTGATGTGATGGAATATAGATGGTGTGATGGAAGATTGATGGTGTTATGGAAGAGTGATGGTGATGGAAGATTGACAGTGTGATGGAAGGTTGATGGTGTGATGGAAGATTGATGGTGTGATGGAAGATTGATTGTGTGATTGAAGAGTAATTGTGTGATGGATGATTGGTGTGATGGAAGATTGATGGTGTGATATAAGAGTGATGGTGATGGAAGATTGATGGTGTGATGGAAGATTGATGGTGTGATGGAAGATTGATGGTATGATGGAAGAGTGATGGTGTGATGGAAGATTGATGGTGTAATGGAAAAGTGATGGTCTGATGGAAGATTTATGGTGTGATGGAAGATTGACGGTGTGATGGAAGGTTGATGGTGTGATGGAAGATTGATGGTGTGATGGAAGATTGATTGTGTGATTGAAGAGTAATTGTGTGATGGATGATTGGTGTGATGGAAGATTGATGGTGTGATATAAGAGTGATGGTGATGGAAGATTTATGGTGTGATGGAAGAGTGATGGTGCGATGAAAGATTGATGGTGTGATGGAAGAGTGATGGTGCGATGAAAGATTGATGGTGTGATGGAAGATTGGTGGTGTGATGGAAGATTGATGGTAATGGAAGATTGATTGTGTGATGGAAGATTGATTGTGTGATGGAAGAGTGATGGTGCGATGGAAGATTGGTGGTGTGATGGAAGATTGATGGTGTGATGGAAGATTGATGTGATGGAAGATTGATGGTGTAATGGAAGAGTGATGGTGTGATGGAAGTTTGATGGTGTGATGGAAGATTGATGGTGTGATGGAAGAGTGATGATGATGGAAGATTGATGGTGTGATGGAAGATTGATGGTAATGGAAGATTGATTGTGTGATGGAAGATTGATTGTGTGATGGAAGAGTGATGGTGTGATGGAAGATTGGTGGTGTGATGGAAGATTGATGGTGTGATGGAAGATTGATGTGATGGAAGATTGATGGTGTGATGGAAGATTGATGGTGTGATGGAAGAGTGATGGTGTGATGGAAGATTGATGGTGTGATGGAAGATTGATGGTGTGATGGAAGAGTGATGGTGATGGAAGATTGATGGTGTGATGGAAGAATGATGGTGATGGAAGAATGATGGTGTGATGGAAGATTGGTGTGATGGAAGATTGATGGTGTGATGGAAGATTGATGGTGTGATGGAAGTTTGAAAGTGTGATGGAAGAGTGATGGCGATGGAAGATTGGTGTGATGGAAGATTGATGGTGTGATGGAAGATTGATGGTGTGATGGAAGTGATGTGATGGAAGATTAATGGTGTGATGGAAGATTCATGTGATGGAAGATTGATGGTGTGGTGGAAGACTGATGGTGTGATGGAAGATTGACGGTGTGATGGAAGATTGACGGTGTGATGGAAGATTGATGGTGTGATGGAAGATTGATGGTGATGGAAGATTGATGGTGTGATGGAAGATTGATGGCGTGATGGAAGATTGATTGTGTGATGGAAGATTGATGGTGCGATGGAGGATTGATGGTGTGATTGAAGAGTGATGGTGTGATGGAAGATTGATGGTGTGACGGAAGAGTGATGGTGCGATAAAAGATTGACGGTGTGATGGAAGAGTGATGGTGCATTGAAAGATTGACGGTGTGATGGAAGATTGATGGTGTGATGGAAGATTGATGATAATGGAAGATTGATTGTGTTATGGAAGATTGATTGTGTGATGGAAGAGTGATGGTGCGATGGAAAATTGATGGTGTGATGGAAGATTGATGGTGATGGAAGATTGATGTGATGGAATATTGATGGTGTGATGGAAGAGTGATGGTGTGATGGAAGATTGATGGAGTGATGGAAGATTGATGTGATGGAATATAGATGGTGTGATGGAAGATTGATGGTGTTATGGAAGAGTGATGGTGATGGAAGATTGACAGTGTGATGGAAGGTTGATGGTGTGATGGAAGATTGATGGTGTGATGGAAGATTGATTGTGTGATTGAAGAGTAATTGTGTGATGGATGATTGGTGTGATGGAAGATTGATGGTGTGATATAAGAGTGATGGTGATGGAAGATTGATGGTGTGATGGAAGATTGATGGTGTGATGGAAGATTGATGGTATGATGGAAGAGTGATGGTGTGATGGAAGATTGATGGTGTAATGGAAAAGTGATGGTCTGATGGAAGATTTATGGTGTGATGGAAGAGTGATGGTGCGATGAAAGATTGATGGTGTGATGGAAGAGTGATGGTGCGATGAAAGATTGATGGTGTGATGGAAGATTGATGGTGTGATGGAAGATTTATGGTAATGGAAGATTGATTGTGTGATGGAAGATTGATTGTGTGATGGAAGAGTGATGGTGCAATGGAAGATTGGTGGTGTGATGGAAGATTGATGGTGTGATGGAAGATTGATGTGATGGAAGATTGATGGTGTGATGGAAGAGTGATGGTGTGATGGAAGTTTGATGGTGTGATGGAAGATTGATGGTGTGATGGAAGAGTGATGGTGATGGAAGATTGATGGTGTGATGGAAGATTGATGGTAATGGAAGATTGATTGTGTGATGGAAGATTGATTGTGTGATGGAAGAGAGATGGTGTGATGGAAGATTGGTGGTGTGATGGAAGATTGATGTGATGGAAGATTGATGGTGTGATGGAAGATTGATGGTGTGATGGAAGAGTGATGGTGTGATGGAAGATTGATGGTGTGATGGAAGATTGATTGTGTGATGGAAGAGTGATGGTGATGGAAGATTGATGGTGTGATGGAAGAATGATGGTGATGGAAGATTGATGGTGTGATGGAAGATTGGTGTGATGGAAGATTGATGGTGTGATGGAAGATTGATAGTGTGATGGAATATTGATGGTGTGATGGAAGATTGATGGTGTGATGGAAGATTGACAGTGTGATGGAAGAGTGATGGCGATGGAAGATTGGTGTGATGGAAGATTGATGGTGTGATGGAAGATTGATGGTATGATGGAAGTGATGTGATGGAAGATTAATTGTGTGATGGAAGATTCATGTGAAGGAAGATTGATGGTGTGGTGGAAGACTGATGGTGTGATGGAAGATTGATGGTGTGATGGAAGATTGACGGTGTGATGGAAGATTGACGGTTTGATGGAAGATTGATGGTGTGATGAAAGATTGATGGTGATGGAAGATTGATGGTGTGATGGAAGATTGAGGGCGTGATGGAAGATTGATTGTGTGATGGAAGATTGATGGTGCGATGGAAGATTGAGGGCGTGATGGAAGATTGATTGTGTGATGGAAGATTGATGGTGCGATGGAAGATTGATGGTGTGATGGAAGAGTGATGGTGTGATGGAAGATTGATGGTGTGATGGAAGAGTGATGGTGCATTGAAAGATTGACGGTGTGATGGAAGATTGATGGTGTGATGGAAGATTGATGATAATGGAAGATTGATTATGTTATGGAAGATTGATTGTGTGATGGAAGAGTGATGGTGCGATGGAAAACTGATGGTGTGATGGAAGATTGATGGTGATGGAAGATTGATGTGATGGAAGATTGATGGTGTGATGGAAGAGTGATGGTGTGATGGAAGATTGATGGAGTGATGGAAGATTGATGTGATGGAAGATAGATGGTGTGATGGAAGATTGATGGTGTTATGGAAGAGTGATGGTGATGGAAGATTGACGGTATGATGGAAGGTTGATGGTGTGATGGAAGATTGATGGTGTGATGGAAGATTGATTGTGTGATTGAAGAGTAATTGTGTGATGGATGATTGGTGTGATGGAAGATTGATGGTGTGATATAAGAGTGATGGTGATGGAAGATTGATGGTGTGATGGAAGATTGACGGTATGATGGAAGAGTGATGGTGTGATGGAAGATTGATGGTGTGATGGAAGAGTGATAGTGTGATGGAAGATTGATGGTGTGATGGAAGAGTGATGGTGCGATGAAAGATTGACGGTGTGGTAGAAGATTGATGGTTTGATGGAAGATTGATGGTGATGGAAGATTGGTGTGATGGAAGATTGATGGTGATTTAAGATTGGTGTGATGGAATATTGATGGTGATGGAAGATTGATGGTGTGATGGAAGATTGATGGTGTGATGGAAGAGTGATCGTGTGATGGAAGATTAATGGTGTGATGGAATATTGATGTGATGGAAGATTGATGGTGTGATGGAAGATTGATGGCGTGATGGAAGATTAACGGTGTGATGGAAGATTGACGGTGTGATGGAAGAGTGATGGTGTGATGGAAGAGTGATGGTGTGATGGAAGATTGACGGTGTGATGGAAGATTGATGGTGTGATGGAAGATTGATGGTGTGATGGAAGATTGATGGTGTGATGGAAGATTGATGGTGTGAGGGAAGATTGATGGTGTGATGGATGATTGACGGTGTGATGGAAGATTGATGGTAATGGAAGATTGATTGTGTGATGGAAGATTGATTGTGTGATGGAAGAGTGATGGTGCAATGGAAGATTGGTGGTGGGATGGAAGATTGGTGTGATGGAAGATTGATGTGAGGAAAAATGATGGTGTGATGGAAGAGTGATGGTGTGATGGAAGTTTGATGGTGTGATGGAAGATTGATGGTGTGATGAAAGAGTGATGGTGATGGAAGATTGATGGTGTGATGGAAGATTGATGGTAATGGAAGATTGATTGTGTGATGGAAGATTGATTGTGTGATGGACGAGTGATGGTGCGATGGAAGATTGGTGGTGTGATGGAAGATTGATGGTGTGATGGAAGGTTGATGTGATGGAAGATTGATGATGGAAGATTGATGGTGTGATGGAAGAGTGATGGTGATGGAAGATTGATGGTGTGATGGAAGATTGGTGTGAGGGAAGATTGATGGTGTGATGGAAGATTGATGGTGTGATGGAATATTGATGGTGTGATGGAAGATTGATTGTGTGATGGAAGATTGAAAGTGTGATGGAAGAGTGATGGTGATGGAAGATTGGTGTGGTGGAAGATTGATGGTGTGATGGAAGATTGATGGTGTGATGGAAGTGATGTGATGGAAGATTAATGGTGTGATGGAAGATTGATGTGATGGAAGATTGATGGTGTGGTGGAAGACTGATGGTGTGATGGAAGATTGACGGTGTGATGGAAGATTGAAGGTGTGATGGAAGATTGACGGTGTGATGGAAGATTGATTGTGTGATGGAAGATTGATGGTGATGGAAGATTGATGGTGTGATGGAAGATTGATGGCGTGATGGAAGATTGATTGTGTGATGGAAGAGTGATGGTGTGATGGAAGATTGATGGTGTGATGGAAGTGTGATGGTGCGATAAAAGATTGACGGTGTGATGGAAGAGTGATGGTGATTGTGTGATGGAAGATTGATGGTGATGGAAGATTGATGGTGTGATGGAAGATTGATGGCGTTGAAATTGATTGTGTGATGGAAGAGTGATGGTGTGATGGAAGATTGATTGTGTGATGGAAGAGTGATGGTGCATTGATGGTGTGATGGAAGATTGATGGTGTGATGGAAGATTGATGGTAATGGAAGATTGATTGTGTTATGGAAGAGTGATGGTGCAATGGACAATTGATGGCGTGATGGAAGATTGATTGTGTGATGGAAGATTGATGGTGCGATGGAAGATTGATGGTGTGATTGAAGAGTGATGGTGTGATGGAAGATTGATGGTGTGACGGAAGAGTGATGGTGCGATAAAAGATTGACGGTGTGATGGAAGAGTGATGGTGCATTGAAAGATTGACGGTGTGATGGAAGATTGATGGTGTGATGGAAGATTGATGATAATGGAAGATTGATTGTGTTATGGAAGATTGATTGTGTGATGGAAGAGTGATGGTGCGATGGAAAATTGATGGTGTGATGGAAGATTGATGGTGATGGAAGATTGATGTGATGGAATATTGATGGTGTGATGGAAGAGTGATGGTGTGATGGAAGATTGATGGAGTGATGGAAGATTGGTGTGATGGAATATAGATGGTGTGATGGAAGATTGATGGTGTTATGGAAGAGTGATGGTGATGGAAGATTGACGGTGTGATGGAAGGTTGATGGTGTGATGGAAGTTTGATGGTGTGATGGAAGATTGATGGTGTGATGAAAGAGTGATGGTGATGGAAGATTGATGGTGTGATGGAAGATTGATGGTAATGGAAGAGTGATGGTGCGTTGAAACATTGATGGTGTGATGGAAGATTGATGGTGTGATGAAGATTGATGGTAATGGAAGATTGATTGTGTTATGGAAGAGTGATGGTGCAATGGACAATTGATGGCGTGATGGAAGATTGATTGTGTGATGGAAGATTGATGGTGCGATGAATGGAAGAGTGATGGTGCATTGAAAGATTGACGGTGTGATGGAAGATTGATGGTGTGATGGAAGATTGATGATAATGGAAGATTGATTGTGTTATGGAAGATTGATGATGGAAAATTGATGGTGTGATGGAAGATTGATGGTGATGGAAGATTGATGTGATGGAATATTGATGGTGTGATGGAAGAGTGTTGATGGAAGATTGATGGTGTTATGGAAGAGTGATGGTGATGGAAGATTGAATGGAAGGTTGATGTGTGATGGAAGATTGATTGTGATGTGATGGATTGAAGATTGTGTGATGGTGATTGGTGTGATGGAAGATTGATGGTGTGATATAAGAGTGATGGTGATGGAAGATTGATGGTGTGATGGAAGATTGATGGTGTGATGGAAGATTGATGGTATGATGGAAGAGTGATGGTGTGATGGAAGATTGATGGTGTAATGGAAAAGTGATGGTCTGATGGAAGATTTATGGTGTGATGGAAGAGTGATGGTGCGATGAAAGATTGATGGTGTGATGGAAGAGTGATGGTGCGATGAAAGATTGATGGTGTGATGGAAGATTGATGGTGTGATGGAAGATTGATGGTAATGGAAGATTGATTGTGTGATGGAAGATTGATTGTGTGATGGAAGAGTGATGGTGCAATGGAAGATTGGTGGTGTGATGGAAGATTGATGGTGTGATGGAAGATTGATGTGATGGAAGATTGATGGTGTGATGGAAGAGTGATGGTGTGATGGAAGTTTGATGGTGTGATGGAAGATTGATGGTGTGATGGAAGAGTGATGGTGATGGAAGATTGATGGTGTGATGGAAGATTGATGGTAATGGAAGATTGATTGTGTGATGGAAGATTGATTGTGTGATGGAAGAGTGATGGTGTGATGGAAGATTGGTGGTGTGATGGAAGATTGATGTGATGGAAGATTGATGGTGTGATGGAAGATTGATGGTGTGATGGAAGAGTGATGGTGTGATGGAGGATTGATGGTGTGATGGAAGATTGATGGTGTGATGGAAGAGTGATGGTGATGGAAGATTGATGGTGTGATGGAAGAATGATGGTGATGGAAGATTGATGGTGTGATGGAAGATTGGTGTGATGGAAGATTGATGGTGTGATGGAAGATTGATGGTGTGATGGAATATTGATGGTGTGATGGAAGATTGATGGTGTGATGGAAGATTGACAGTGTGATGGAAGAGTGATGGCGATGGAAGATTGGTGTGATGGAAGATTGATGGTGTGATGGAAGATTGATGGTATGATGGAAGTGATGTGATGGAAGATTAATGGTGTTATGGAAGATTCATGTGATGGAAGATTGATGGTGTGGTGGAAGACTGATGGTGTGATGGAAGATTGATGGTGTGATGGAAGATTGACGGTGTGATGGAAGATTGACGGTTTGATGGAAGATTGATGGTGTGATGAAAGATTGATGGTGATGGAAGATTGATGGTGTGATGGAAGATTGATGGCGTGATGGAAGATTGATTGTGTGATGGAAGATTGATGGTGCGATGGAAGATTGATGGTGTGATGGAAGAGTGATGGTGTGATGGAAGATTGATGGTGCGATGGAAGAGTGATGGTGCGATAAAAGATTGACGGTGTGATGGAAGAGTGATGGTGCATTGAAAGATTGACGGTGTGATGGAAGATTGATGATAATGGAGGATTGATTATGTTATGGAAGATTGATTGTGTGATGGAAGAGTGATGGTGCGATGGAAAATTGATGGTGTGATGGAAGATTGATTGTGATGGAAGATTGATGTGATGGAAGATAGATGGTGTGATGGAAGATTGGTGGTGTTATGGAAGAGTGATGGTGATGGAAGATTGACGGTATGATGGAGGGTTGATGGTGTGATGGAAGATTGATGGTGTGATGGAAGATTGATTGTGTGATTGAAGAGTAATTGTGTGATGGATGATTGGTGTGATGGAAGATTGATGGTGTGATATAAGAGTGATGGTGATGGAAGATTGATGATGTGATGGAAGATTGATGGTATGATGGAAGAGTGATGGTGTGATGGAAGATTGATGGTGTGATGGAAGAGTGATAGTGTGATGGAAGATTGATGGTGTGATGGAAGAGTGATGGTGCGATGAAAGCTTGACGGTGTTCTAGAAGATTGATGGTTTGATGGAAGATTGATGGTGATGGAAGATTGGTGTGATAGAAGATTGATGGTGATTTAAGATTGATGGTGTGATGGAATATTGATGGTGATGGAAGATTGATGGTGTGATGGAAGATTGATGGTAATGGAAGATTGATTGTGTGATGGAAGATTGATTGTGTGATGGAAGAGTGATGGTGCAATGGAAGATTGGTGGTGTGATGGAAGATTGATGGTGTGATGGAAGATTGATGTGATGGAAGATTGATGGTGTGATGGAAGAGTGATGGTGTGATGGAAGTTTGATGGTGTGATGGAAGATTGATGGTGTGATGGAAGAGTGATGGTGATGGAAGATTGATGGTGTGATGGAAGATTGATGGTAATGGAAGATTGATTGTGTGATGGAAGATTGATTGTGTGATGGAAGAGTGATGGTGTGATGGAAGATTGGTGGTGTGATGGAAGATTGATGTGATGGAAGATTGATGGTGTGATGGAAGATTGATGGTGTGATGGAAGAGTGATGGTGTGATGGAAGATTGATTGTGTGATGGAAGATTGATTGTGTGATGGAAGAGTGATGGTGATGGAAGATTGATGGTGTGATGGAAGAATGATGGTGATGGAAGATTGATGGTGTGATGGAAGATTGGTGTGATGGAAGATTGATGGTGTGATAGAAGATTGATGGTGTGATGGAATATTGATGGTGTGATGGAAGATTGATGGTGTGATGGAAGATTGACAGTGTGATGGAAGAGTGATGGCGATGGAAGATTGGTGTGATGGAAGATTGATGGTGTGATGGAAGATTGATGGTATGATGGAAGTGATGTGATGGAAGATTAATTGTGTGATGGAAGATTCATGTGAAGGAAGATTGATGGTGTGGTGGAAGACTGATGGTGTGATGGAAGATTGATGGTGTGATGGAAGATTGACGGTGTGATGGAAGATTGACGGTTTGATGGAAGATTGATGGTGTGATGAAAGATTGATGGTGATGGAAGATTGATGGTGTGATGGAAGATTGAGGGCGTGATGGAAGATTGATTGTGTGATGGAAGATTGATGGTGCGATGGAAGATTGAGGGCGTGATGGAAGATTGATTGTGTGATGGAAGATTGATGGTGCGATGGAAGATTGATGGTGTGATGGAAGAGTGATGGTGTGATGGAAGATTGATGGTGTGATGGAAGAGTGATGGTGCATTGAAAGATTGACGGTGTGATGGAAGATTGATGGTGTGATGGAAGATTGATGATAATGGAAGATTGATTATGTTATGGAAGATTGATTGTGTGATGGAAGAGTGATGGTGCGATGGAAAACTGATGGTGTGATGGAAGATTGATGGTGATGGAAGATTGATGTGATGGAAGATTGATGGTGTGATGGAAGAGTGATGGTGTGATGGAAGATTGATGGAGTGATGGAAGATTGATGTGATAGAAGATAGATGGTGTGATGGAAGATTGATGGTGTTATGGAAGAGTGATGGTGATGGAAGATTGACGGTATGATGGAAGGTTGATGGTGTGATGGAAGATTGATGGTGTGATGGAAGATTGATTGTGTGATTGAAGAGTAATTGTGTGATGGATGATTGGTGTGATGGAAGATTGATGGTGTGATATAAGAGTGATGGTGATGGAAGATTGATGGTGTGATGGAAGATTGATGGTATGATGGAAGAGTGATGGTGTGATGGAAGATTGATGGTGTGATGGAAGAGTGATAGTGTGATGGAAGATTGATGGTGTGATGGAAGAGTGATGGTGCGATGAAAGATTGACGGTGTGGTAGAAGATTGATGGTTTGATGGAAGATTGATGGTGATGGAAGATTGGTGTGATGGAAGATTGATGGTGATTTAAGATTGGTGTGATGGAATATTGATGGTGATGGAAGATTGATGGTGTGATGGAAGATTGATGGTGTGATGGAAGAGTGATCGTGTGATGGAAGATTAATGGTGTGATGGAATATTGATGTGATGGAAGATTGATGGTGTGATGGAAGATTGATGGCGTGATGGAAGATTAACGGTGTGATGGAAGATTGACGGTGTGATGGAAGAGTGATGGTGTGATGGAAGAGTGATGGTGTGATGGAAGATTGACGGTGTGATGGAAGATTGATGGTGTGATGGAAGATTGATGGTGTGATGGAAGATTGATGGTGTGATGGAAGATTGATGGTGTGAGGGAAGATTGATGGTGTGATGGATGATTGACGGTGTGATGGAAGATTGATGGTAATGGAAGATTGGTGTGATGGAAGATTGATGTGAGGAAAAATGATGGTGTGATGGAAGAGTGATGGTGTGATGGAAGTTTGATGGTGTGATGGAAGATTGATGGTGTGATGAAAGAGTGATGGTGATGGAAGATTGATGGTGTGATGGAAGATTGATGGTAATGGAAGATTGATTGTGTGATGGAAGATTGATGGTGTGATGGAAGGTTGATGTGATGGAAGATTGATGGTGTGATGGAAGATTGATGGTGTGATGGAAGAGTGATGGTGATGGAAGATTGATGGTGTGATGGAAGGTTGATGTGATGGAAGATTGATGGTGTGATGGAAGATTGATGGTGTGATGGAATATTGATGGTGTGATGGAAGATTGATTGTGTGATGGAAGATTGAAAGTGTGATGGAAGAGTGATGGTGATGGAAGATTGGTGTGGTGGAAGATTGATGGTGTGATGGAAGATTGATGGTGTGATGGAAGTGATGTGATGGAAGATTAATGGTGTGATGGAAGATTGATGTGATGGAAGATTGATGGTGTGGTGGAAGACTGATGGTGTGATGGAAGATTGACGGTGTGATGGAAGATTGAAGGTGTGATGGAAGATTGACGGTGTGATGGAAGATTGATTGTGTGATGGAAGATTGATGGTGATGGAAGATTGATGGTGTGATGGAAGATTGATGGCGTGATGGAAGATTGATTGTGTGATGGAAGAGTGATGGTGTGATGGAAGATTGATGGTGTGATGGAAGTGTGATGGTGCGATAAAAGATTGAAGGTGTGATGGAAGATTGACGGTGTGATGGAAGATTGATTGTGTGATGGAAGATTGATGGTGATGGAAGATTGATGGTGTGATGGAAGATTGATGGCGTGATGGAAGATTGATTGTGTGATGGAAGAGTGATGGTGTGATGGAAGATTGATTGTGTGATGGAAGAGTGATGGTGCGTTGAAACATTGATGGTGTGATGGAAGATTGATGGTGTGATGGAAGATTGATGGTAATGGAAGATTGATTGTGTTATGGAAGAGTGATGGTGCAATGGACAATTGATGGCGTGATGGAAGATTGATTGTGTGATGGAAGATTGATGGTGCGATGGAAGATTGATGGTGTGATTGAAGAGTGATGGTGTGATGGAAGATTGATGGTGTGACGGAAGAGTGATGGTGCGATAAAAGATTGACGGTGTGATGGAAGAGTGATGGTGCATTGAAAGATTGACGGTGTGATGGAAGATTGATGGTGTGATGGAAGATTGATGATAATGGAAGATTGATTGTGTTATGGAAGATTGATTGTGTGATGGAAGAGTGATGGTGCGATGGAAAATTGATGGTGTGATGGAAGATTGATGGTGATGGAAGATTGATGTGATGGAATATTGATGGTGTGATGGAAGAGTGATGGTGTGATGGAAGATTGATGGAGTGATGGAAGATTGGTGTGATGGAATATAGATGGTGTGATGGAAGATTGATGGTGTTATGGAAGAGTGATGGTGATGGAAGATTGACGGTGTGATGGAAGGTTGATGGTGTGATGGAAGATTGATGGTGTGATGGAAGATTGATTGTGTGATTGAAGAGTAATTGTGTGATGGATGATTGGTGTGATGGAAGATTGATGGTGTGATATAAGAGTGATGGTGATGGAAGATTGATGGTGTGATGGAAGATTGATGGTGTGATGGAAGATTGATGGTATGATGGAAGAGTGATGGTGTGATGGAAGATTGATGGTGTAATGGAAAAGTGATGGTCTGATGGAAGATTTATGGTGTGATGGAAGAGTGATGGTGCGATGAAAGATTGATGGTGTGATGGAAGAGTGATGGTGCGATGAAAGATTGATGGTGTGATGGAAGATTGATGGTGTGATGGAAGATTGATGGTAATGGAAGATTGATTGTGTGATGGAAGATTGATTGTGTGATGGAAGAGTGATGGTGCAATGGAAGATTGGTGGTGTGATGGAAGATTGATGGTGTGATGGAAGATTGATGTGATGGAAGATTGATGGTGTGATGGAAGAGTGATGGTGTGATGGAAGTTTGATGGTGTGATGGAAGATTGATGGTGTGATGGAAGAGTGATGGTGATGGAAGATTGATGGTGTGATGGAAGATTGATGGTAATGGAAGATTGATTGTGTGATGGAAGATTGATTGTGTGATGGAAGAGTGATGGTGTGATGGAAGATTGGTGGTGTGATGGAAGATTGATGTGATGGAAGATTGATGGTGTGATGGAAGATTGATGGTGTGATGGAAGAGTGATGGTGTGATGGAGGATTGATGGTGTGATGGAAGATTGATGGTGTGATGGAAGAGTGATGGTGATGGAAGATTGATGGTGTGATGGAAGAATGATGGTGATGGAAGATTGATGGTGTGATGGAAGATTGGTGTGATGGAAGATTGATGGTGTGATGGAAGATTGATGGTGTGATGGAATATTGATGGTGTGATGGAAGATTGATTGTGTGATGGAAGATTGACAGTGTGATGGAAGAGTGATGGCGATGGAAGATTGGTGTGATGGAAGATTGATGGTGTGATGGAAGATTGATGGTATGATGGAAGTGATGTGATGGAAGATTAATGGTGTTATGGAAGATTCATGTGATGGAAGATTGATGGTGTGGTGGAAGACTGATGGTGTGATGGAAGATTGATGGTGTGATGGAAGATTGACGGTGTGATGGAAGATTGACGGTTTGATGGAAGATTGATGGTGTGATGAAAGATTGATGGTGATGGAAGATTGATGGTGTGATGGAAGATTGATGGCGTGATGGAAGATTGATTGTGTGATGGAAGATTGATGGTGCGATGGAAGATTGATGGTGTGATGGAAGAGTGATGGTGTGATGGAAGATTGATGGTGCGATGGAAGAGTGATGGTGCGATAAAAGATTGACGGTGTGATGGAAGAGTGATGGTGCATTGAAAGATTGACGGTGTGATGGAAGATTGATGATAATGGAAGATTGATTATGTTATGGAAGATTGATTGTGTGATGGAAGAGTGATGGTGCGATGGAAAATTGATGGTGTGATGGAAGATTGATTGTGATGGAAGATTGATGTGATGGAAGATAGATGGTGTGATGGAAGATTGGTGGTGTTATGGAAGAGTGATGGTGATGGAAGATTGACGGTATGATGGAGGGTTGATGGTGTGATGGAAGATTGATGGTGTGATGGAAGATGGATTGTGTGATTGAAGAGTAATTGTGTGATGGATGATTGGTGTGATGGAAGATTGATGGTGTGATATAAGAGTGATGGTGATGGAAGATTGATGATGTGATGGAAGATTGATGGTATGATGGAAGAGTGATGGTGTGATGGAAGATTGATGGTGTGATGGAAGAGTGATAGTGTGATGGAAGATTGATGGTGTGATGGAAGAGTGATGGTGCGATGAAAGCTTGACGGTGTTCTAGAAGATTGATGGTTTGATGGAAGATTGATGGTGATGGAAGATTGGTGTGATAGAAGATTGATGGTGATTTAAGATTGATGGTGTGATGGAATATTGATGGTGATGGAAGATTGATGGTGTGATGGAAGATTGATGGTGTGATGGAAGAGTGATCGTGTGATGGAAGATTAATGGTGTGATGGAATATTGATGTGATGGAAGATTGATGGTGTGATGGAAGATTGATGGCGTGATGGAAGATTGACGGTGTGATGGAAGATTGACGGTGTGATGGAAGAGTGATGGTGTGATGGAAGAGTGATGGTGTGATGGAAGATTGACGGTGTGATGGAAGATTGATGGTGTGATGGAAGATTGATGGTGTGATGGAAGATTGATGGTGTGATGGAAGATTGATGGTGTGATGGAAGATTGACGGTGTGAGGGAAGATTGATGGTGTGATGGATGATTGACGGTGTGATGGAAGATTGATGATAATGGAAGATTGATTGTGTGATGGAAGATTGATTGTGTGATGGAAGAGTGATGGTGCAATGGAAGATTGGTGGTGGGATGGAAGATTGATGGTGTGATGGAAGATTGATGTGAGGAAAAATGATGGTGTGATGGAAGAGTGATGGTGTGATGTAAGTTTGATGGTGTGATGGAAGATTGATGGTGTGATGAAAGAGTGATGGTGATGGAAGATTGATGGTGTGATGGAAGATTGATGGTAATGGAAGATTGATTGTGTGATGGAAGATTGATTGTGTGATGGACGAGTGATGGTGCGATGGAAGATTGGTGGTGTGATGGAAGATTGATGGTGTGATGGAAGGTTGATGTGATGGAAGATTGATGGTGTGATGGAAGATTGATGGTGTGATGGAAGAGTGATGGTGATGGAAGATTGATGGTGTGATGGAAGATTGGTGTGAGGGAAGATTGATGGTGTGATGGAAGATTGATGGTGTGATGGAATATTGATGGTGTGATGGAAGATTGATTGTGTGATGGAAGATTGAAAGTGTGATGGAAGAGTGATGGTGATGGAAGATTGGTGTGGTGGAAGATTGATGGTGTGATGGAAGTGATGTGATGGAAGATTAATGGTGTGATGGAAGATTGATGTGATGGAAGATTGATGGTGTGGTGGAAGACTGATGGTGTGATGGAAGATTGACGGTGTGATGGAAGATTGATTGTGTGATGGAAGATTGATGGTGATGGAAAATTGATGGTGTGATGGAAGATTGATGGCGTGATGGAAGATTGATTGTGTGATGGAAGAGTGATGGTGTGATGGAAGATTGATGGTGTGATGGAAGTGTGATGGTGCGATAAAAGATTGACGGTGTGATGGAAGAGTGATGGTGCGTTGAAACATTGATGGTGTGATGGAAGATTGATGGTTTGATGGAAGATTGATGGTAATGGAAGATTGATTGTGTTATGGAAGAGTGATGGTGCAATGGACAATTGAAGGTGTGATGGAAGATTGATGGTGATGGATGATTGGTGATGTGATGGAAGATTGATGGTGTGATGGAAGAGTGATGGTGTGATGGAAGATTGATGGATAGGGCGTTCTGCTTGAAGGACAGGAGTAGGAGACAGAGAGTTTGCTTTCCTGGGGCTGGGATGGAGGATATTGTTAGCCGTCTGGATGACATCATGAGAGGTAATGGGAGCAATCCTATTATCTGTCTCAGTGCTGGAGGCAACGATGTTGGCAGACGTAGGAGTGAGGACCTGATTAGCAGGTATAGGTCAGCAATAGAAATAATTAGAAGTAAGGGTGGGAACCCTCTCATATGTGGTATTTTGCCGAGGGGAGTTGGAAATGAATGGTTGTCCAGGGCAATTGGTGTCAATTGCTGGCTGGACAAATACTGTAAGGAAAATGCGGTAACATTCATTGACAACTGGGACCTCTTCTATGGCAGAAATGACATGTATGCTAGGGATGGGGTTCACTTATCTAGGTGTGGGGTGGGAGCACTGGCAACTGCAGTGGAGGGAGCAGTTAGGACTTTAAACTAGGAATAGTTAGTGGTATGGGTTTTGGCAGGAAAACAGTGAAGTCCCTGTGTAGTAATATTACGAGTTCTAGGGGAACTAGTAATAATAAGAACGAGATAGATATTGAAAAGCCAGGGACCTTGGGTGATAAGGACAGTAATAGGTTTAGTAGAAAAATAGAAATGAGCAGGAAGGGTAAAGAGAAAGGAGAGTCTTTCAATGTTTATTATGCTAATTGCCTTAGTGCTAGGAATAAGATGGACGAGTTGAGATTAGTTGCTAGTGTAGGTAACATTGATGTATTTGCCTTAACTGAGACGTGGTTTAATTCAAAAAGTCTGGACATGCCTGCGGAATGTCATATTCAGGGTTTTAAATTGTTCCAAGAAAATAGAAGTATTGGGAGGGGGGGTGGGGTGGCATTGTATGTCCGAGATCGCTTGAACTGTTGCATAAAAACGGGTATTAAGTCTGAATTAACACATACAGAGTCTGTTTGGATAGAATTTTCAGAGGGGCATGAAAAACTGATTTTAGGAGTGATATACCGTCCCCCAAACTTAGATAGGGACCAAGGGAGACTACTATGGGAGGAAATTGTTAAGGCCACAAGGCACGATAATGTAGTAATTCTAGGAGACTTTAACTTTAGTCATGTTGATTGGAATTTCTTGACTGGGAATTTAGAATCATACGACTTCTTAGAAGTAGTTCAGGATTGTTTTTTGAAGCAGTTTGTGACAGAACCTACAAGAGGAAATAACCTGCTTGACTTAGTTATGGCAAACAATGAATCCCTTGTTAATAATTTAGAAATTTCAGAGGAACTGGGTGCTAGCGACCATAAATCAATTACATTTAGCATTGAATGGAAGTACGATAGTAGTGATAACTCAGTAACAGTCCCAGATTTTCGCTTAGCAGATTACGATGGGCTTAGAGAACACTTATCATCTGTTGACTGGGGTAACGAAGAGAGCTATCAATATGACAGCTTTCTGCTCAAAGAGCGTTTATCCCATATAAAGAAATTAGATCAAATAAAAATGACCCAAAATGGATGAATAATAGGCTCAAATATCTACTAGGGCATAAGAAAGGAATTTATAGGCGTATCAAAAGAGGTGAGGGTCATCTTATGAATCAGTATATTGACATTAAGAGGGACATTAAAAAGGGGATAAGAAAAGCTAAAAAGGACTATGAAATTAAAGTTGCTAGGGATTCTAAAACTAACCCAAAAAGTTTTTTCCAGGTCTATAGAACAAAAGTTAGAGATAAGATAGGTCCCCTTAAAAATAACTATGGGCACTTTACTGACAAAGAGAATGAAATGTGCTCGATTTTAAATAATTATTTTCTCTCAGTTTTTACACAGGAAGACACTAACAATATTCCAGTAATTAATTTTTACAGTGGGCTAGAAGAAGATAAATTATGTAACATCACAGTCACTAGTGAAATGGTTGTGAAGCAGATAGACAGACTGAAGCAAAATAAGTCGCCGGGTCCTGATGAGGTTTTTTCAAGGGTTCTTAAGGAATGCAAAATGGAACTCTGTGAACCATTAACTAATATTTTTAATTTACCTCTTCAAACAGGTGTAGTGTCTGATATGTGGAAGATGGCTAATGTAATTCCTATTTTTAAAACAGGGGACAAGTCGTTACCGTCAAATTACCGCCCAATAAGCCTGACCTCAATTGTAGGCAAATTACTAGAGTCAATTATAGCTGAGATTATAAGAAGCCATCTCGATAAGCATAGCTTGATTAATGATACTCAGCATGGATTCACAAGAGGCTGGTCTTGTCTAACTAATTTATTAACTTTCTTCAGTAAAGCTTTTGAGGCTGTTGACCACAATAAAGAATTTGATATTATTTACTTAGATTTTAGTAAGGCTTTTGATAGAGTTCCGCACCATAGACTGTTAAAGAAAGTGGCAGCTCATGGCATTGGGGGAAAAGTGCTCTCGTGGATCGAGTCATGGCTCACTGACAGGAAGCAGAGAGTGTCCATTAATGGGGTTAAATCCGAGTGGGGATCTGTAACAAGTGGCGTTCCACAGGGATCAGTCTTGGGCCCGTTGTTGTTTATAATATATATCAATGATCTTGATGAGGGAATTACTAGTGATATGAGCAAATTCACCGATGACACAAAGATAGGTAGGATAATTGATTCAAACGTAGATGTAATGGAACTTCAGGAGGATTTAAACAAACTCTATTCTTGGTCAGAAAAGTGGCAGATGCAGTTCAATGTAGATAAATGCAAGGTTCTGAAGCTTGGGAGTGCCCATAACCCTAGCACTTATAAGTTAAATGATGTAGAACTTAGCCATACAGATTGCGAAAAGGACTTGGGGGTTATGGTGAGCAGCAACCTTAAACCAAGACAGCAATGCCTAAGCGTACGTAATAAGGCAAATAGATTACTGGGATTTATATCAAGAAGTGTAAGCAACAGAAGTCCATAGGTCATACTGCAGCTTTATACATCATTAGTAAGGCCTCACCTAGATTATGCAGCTCAGTTCTGGTCTCCGTATTACAAAACGGACATAAATTCGTTGGAAAACATTCAGCGTAGGATGACTAAATTAATACATAGCATTAGAAACCTTCCTTATGAAGAAAGATTGAAGACTCTTAAGTTACATTCACTTGTTAGACGAAGAATGAGGGGAGACCTGATCGAAGTGTATAAGTGGAAGATAGGTATTAATAAAGGGGATATTAATAAGGTCTTGAGGATATCTCTCCAAGAGAGAACCCGCAGTAATGGATTTAAATTAGATAAGTTTAGATTTAGAAAGGACATAGGAAAGTATTGGTTTGGAAATAGGGTAGTTGATGAGTGGAACAATCTACCTAGTTGGGTTATTGAGGCTGGGACTTTGGGTAGTTTCAAATCTAGGTTGGATAAGTACACGAGTGGGAGGGGTTGGATTTGAGTGGGACTTTCACATCAGAGCTTATTTCTTGGGTGGCATTGAAAATTGGGTTGGGCAAATGTTTTGTTAGTTGGATGAATTGTAAAGGACCTGCCTAGTATGGGCCAGCAGGCCTCCTGCAGTGTTCCTCCTTTCTTATGTTCTTATGAGTGATGGAAGATTGATGTGATGGAAGATTGATGGTGTGATGGAAGATTGATGGTGTTGTTGAAGAGTGATGGTGATGGAAGATTGATGGTGTGATATAAGAGTGATGGTGATGGAAGATTGATGGGGTGATGGAAGATTGATGGTGTGATGGAAGATTGATGGTATGATGGAAGAGTGATGGTGTAATGGAAGATTGATGGTGTGATGGAAGAGTGATAGTGTGATGGAAGATTGATGGTGTGATGGAAGAGTGAGGTGCGATGAAAGATTGACGGTGTGATAGAAGATTGATGGTGTGATGGAAGATTGATGGTGATGGAAGATTGGTGTGATGGAAGATTGATGGTGATTTAAGATTGATGGTGTGATGGAAGATTGATGGTGTGATGGAAGAGTGATCGTGTGATGGAAGATTGACGGTGTGATTGAAGATTGATGGTGTGATGGAAGATTGATGGTGTGATGGAAGAGTGATCGTGTGATGGAAGATTGACGGTGTGATGGAAGAGTGATGGTGTGATGGAAGATTGACGGTGTGATGGAAGATTGACGGTGTGATGGAAGATTGATGGTGTGATGGAAGATTGACGGTGTGATGGAAGATTGATGATGTGATGGAAGATTGACGGTGTGATGGAAGATTGACGGTGTGATGGAAGATTGATGGTGTGATGGAATATTGATGGTGTGATGGAAGAGTGATCGTGTGATGGAAGATTGACGGTGTGATGGAAGATTGACGGTGTGATGGAAGATTGACGGTGTGATGGAAGAGTGATGGTGTTATGGAAGAGTGATGGTGTGATGGAAGAGTGATGGTGCGATGAAAGATTGACGGTGTGATGGAAGATTGATGGTGTGATGGAAGATTGATGGTGTGATGGAAGATTGACGGTGTGATGGAAGAGTGATGGTGTGATGGAAGAGTGATGGTGCAATGAAAGATTGACGGTGTGATGGAAGATTGATGGTGTGATGGAAGATTGATGGTGTGATGGAAGATTGACGGTGTGATGGAAGATTGATGGTGTGATGGAAGATTGACGGTGTGATGGAAGATTGATGGTGTGATGGAAGAGTAATGGTGTGATGGAAGATTGACGGTGTGATGGAAGATTGATGGTGTGATGGAAGAGTGATGGTGTGATGGAAGATTAATGGTGTGATGGAAGATTGATGGTGTGATGGAAGATTGATGGTGTGATGGAAGAGTAATGGTGTGATGGAAGATTGACGGTGTGATGGAAGATTGATGGTGTGATGGAAGAGTGATGGTGTGATGGAAGATTAATGGTGTGATGGAAGATTGATGGTGTGATGGAAGATTGACGGTGTGATGGAAGATTGACGGTGTGATGGAAGATTGATGGTGTGATGGAAGATTGACGGTGTGATGGAAGATTAATGGTGTGATGGAAGATTGATGGTGTGATGGAAGATTGACGGTGTGATGGAAGATTGATGATGTGATGGAAGAGTGATGGTGTGATGGAAGATTGATGGTGTGATGGAAGAGTGATGGTGTGATGGAAGATTAATGGTGTGATGGAAGATTAATGGTGTGATGGAAGATTGACGGTGTGATGGAAGATTGACGGTGTGATGGAAGATTGATGGTGTGATGGAAGATTGACGGTGTGATGGAAGATTAATGGTGTGATGGAAGATTGATGGTGTGATGGAAGATTAATGGTGTGATGGAAGATTGATGGTATGATGGAAGATTGACGGTGTGATGGAAGATTGACGGTGTGATGGAAGATTGACGGTGTGATGGAAGATTGACGGTGTGATGGAAGATTGACGGTGTGATGGAAGATTGACGGTGTGATGGAAGATTGACGGTGTGATGGAAGATTGACGGTGTGATGGAAGATTGACGGTGTGATGGAAGATTGACGGTGTGATGGAAGATTGACGGTGTGATGGAAGATTGACGGTGTGATGGAAGATTGACGGTGTGATGGAAGATTGACAGTGTGATGGAAGATTGACGGTGTGATGGAATATTGATGGTGTGATGGAAGAGTAATGGTGTGATGGAAGATTGACGGTGTGATGGAAGATTGATGGTGTGATGGAAGATTGACGGTGTGATGGAAGATTGATGGTGTGATGGAAGAGTAATGGTGTGATGGAAGATTGACGGTATGATGGAAGATTGATGGTGTGATGGAAGAGTGATGGAAGATTAATGGTGTGATGGAAGATTGATGGTGTGATGGAAGATTGATGGTGTGATGGAAGAGTAATGGTGTGATGGAAGATTGACGGTGTGATGGAAGATTGATGGTGTGATGGAAGAGTGATGGTGTGATGGAAGATTAATGGTGTGATGGAAGATTGATGGTGTGATGGAAGATTGACGGTGTGATGGAAGATTGACGGTGTGATGGAAGATTGATGGTGTGATGGAAGATTGACGGTGTGATGGAAGATTAATGGTGTGATGGAAGATTGATGGTGTGATGGAAGATTAATGGTGTGATGGAAGATTGATGGTATGATGGAAGATTGACGGTGTGATGGAAGATTGACGGTGTGATGGAAGATTGACGGTGTGATGGAAGATTGACGGTGTGACGGAAGATTGACGGTGTGATGGAAGATTGACGGTGTGATGGAAGATTGACGGTGTGATGGAAGATTGACGGTGTGATGGAAGATTGACGGTGTGATGGAAGATTGACGGTGTGATGGAAGATTGACGGTGTGATGGAAGATTGACGGTGTGATGGAAGATTGACGGTGTGATGGAATATTGATGGTGTGATGGAAGAGTAATGGTGTGATGGAAGATTGACGGTGTGATGGAAGATTGATGGTGTGATGGAAGATTGACGGTGTGATGGAAGATTGATGGTGTGATGGAAGAGTAATGGTGTGATGGAAGATTGACGGTGTGATGGAAGATTGATGGTGTGATGGAAGAGTGATGGAAGATTAATGGTGTGATGGAAGATTGATGGTGTGATGGAAGATTGATGGTGTGATGGAAGAGTAATGGTGTGATGGAAGATTGACGGTGTGATGGAAGATTGATGGTGTGATGGAAGAGTGATGGTGTGATGGAAGATTAATGGTGTGATGGAAGATTGATGGTGTGATGGAAGATTGACGGTGTGATGGAAGATTGACGGTGTGATGGAAGATTGATGGTGTGATGGAAGATTGACGGTGTGATGGAAGATTAATGGTGTGATGGAAGATTGATGGTGTGATGGAAGATTAATGGTGTGATGGAAGATTGATGGTATGATGGAAGATTGACGGTGTGATGGAAGATTGACGGTGTGATGGAAGATTGACGGTGTGATGGAAGATTGACGGTGTGATGGAAGATTGACGGTGTGATAGAAGATTGACAGTGTGATGGAAGATTGACGGTGTGATGGAAGATTGACGGTGTGATGGAAGATTGACGGTGTGATGGAAGATTGACGGTGTGATGGAAGATTGACGGTGTGATGGAAGATTGACGGTGTGATGGAAGATTGACGGTGTGATGGAAGATTGACGGTGTGATGGAAGATTGACGGTGTGATGGAATATTGATGGTGTGATGGAAGAGTAATGGTGTGATGGAAGATTGACGGTGTGATGGAAGATTGATGGTGTGATGGAAGATTGACGGTGTGATGGAAGATTGATGGTGTGATGGAAGAGTAATGGTGTGATGGAAGATTGACGGTGTGATGGAAGATTGATGGTGTGATGGAAGAGTGATGGTGTGATGGAAGATTAATGGTGTGATGGAAGATTGATGGTGTGATGGAAGATTGATGGTGTGATGGAAGAGTAATGGTGTGATGGAAGATTGACGGTGTGATGGAAGATTGATGGTGTGATGGAAGAGTGATGGTGTGATGGAAGATTAATGGTGTGATGGAAGATTGATGGTGTGATGGAAGATTGACGGTGTGATGGAAGATTGACTGTGTGATGGAAGATTGATGGTGTGATGGAAGATTGACGGTGTGATGGAAGATTAATGGTGTGATGGAAGATTGATGGTGTGATGGAAGATTAATGGTGTGATGGAAGATTGATGGTATGATGGAAGATTGACGGTGTGATGGAAGATTGACGGTGTGATGGAAGATTGACGGTGTGATGGAAGATTGACGGTGTGATGGAAGATTGACGGTGTGATGGAAGATTGACGGTGTGATGGAAGATTGACGGTGTGATGGAAGATTGACGGTGTGATGGAAGATTGACGGTGTGATGGAAGATTGACGGTGTGATTATTTCGTGCACATTCAGAGATGACGTGTAGGCAACTACGGAAAATGCAGCAGCAGCAACAGCAGCAGCAACAGCAGTAGGTGTAGCAGCAGCAGCAGCAGCAGCAACAGCAGTAGGTGTGCTGCTGCAAACAGCTTGCAGCAGCCGCAGCGTTGCTGCTGCTTGCGTTGCTAAACAACGGTTAGCAGCCTGTTAGCGTTGCTGCTGCTGTTAAGCCAAACTGCGTTAGCAGCCGCAGCTTGCTTGCTTGAAGCTGTTGCTGCGTCGCCAAACAGCCGTTGAGCCGTTAGCGCTTGCTGTTGCTGCCTTGCTGCTTGCTGAAACAGCGTTAGCAGCTGCGCGCGCTGCTGTTGTTGCTTGCCAAATAAGCTTGCCAGCAGCCGCAGCTTGCTGCTGCTGCCTGCTGCTTGCAGCCGTAGTTAGCGCAGCGTTGCCTTGCTGCTGCCTTGCTGCTCCAAACAGCGTTGAGCACGCCGCTGCTGCTGCTGCTGCTTGCCTGCTGTTACGTTACAGCAGCAGTTAGCTGCTGCGTTGCTGCGTTGTAAGCCAACAAGCTGCTGCAAGTTGTCGCAGCAGCAGGCGCTGCGTTGCGTTGCCAAACAGCTGCCGCAGTCCGCAGCGTTGCTTGCTGCTGCTGCTGCTGCCGCAAACAAGTTGTTAAGCAGTTAGCAGTTGCTTGCTGCTGCTGCTGCAAACAAGTTGCTTATAGCCGCAGCGTTGCTTGCTGCTTGCTGCTGTTGCTAAACAGCAGCAGTAGCCGTGCAGCTTGTTGCTGCTGCTGCTGCTGTTAACAATTGCTACCGCAGCGCTGTTTTGCTGCTGCTGCTAAACAGCAAGTTTGCGCAGCGTTGTTACGTTGCTGTTGCTGCTGATTGCTAAACCGTTGTGTTAGCTGCAGCGTTGCTGCTGCTGCTTGCTGCCAAACAAGCGTTGCAGCCAGCCGCTGCTTGCTTGCTGCTGCTTGCTGTTGCCAAATGCTTGCTGCAGCCGCAGCTGCTGCTTGCTGTTGCAAATGAAACAGCTAAGCTAGTAGCAGTTGTTGCTGCTGCTGCTGCTTGCAAATGTTGTTGCAGCGCAGCGCTGCTGCTGCTGCTGCTGCAGCAGTTAGCAAACAAGCCTAGCAACAGCAACAGCAGCAGCAGCAACAGCAGCAACAGCAGCAGCAGCAACAGCAGCAGCAGCAGCAGCAACAACAGCAGCAGCAGCAACAGCAGTAGTAGCAGCAGCAACAGCAGCAGTAGCAGCAGCAGCAGCAACAGCAGCAACAACAGCAGTAGCAGCAGCAGCAGCAGCAGCAGGAGAAGTCGCAGCACTGTGAAACACACGTAGCGGTGAGTGGAAGTCTTAAGTAGAGGTCCGTGACTGGCTTAGTGGTGAAGGTAATGGTGTTACACACTGTAATGGTGGTGATGGTGGTAGTGTTAATGGTTGTGATAATAGTGGTAGTAATGATAATGTTGGTGGTAAGGGTGGTGATGTGGGTGGTGAAGGTGGTGATGGTGGTAGTGGTGATGGTAATGGTTGTGGTAGTGGTGGTAGTAGTGGTGATGGTCATAATAGATTAACATGGCCGTCCTGGTTCACGTTTGCTTCAAACGTGGCAGTGTGTGTGTACTCACCTAGTTGTGGTTGCGATGATCGATTTACAGCTCCTGGCCCGGCCTCTTCAACTGGCCGATACTCACTCTTCCCGCTCTGTGAGCTTTATCATACCTCTTCTTAAAGCTATGTATGGATCCTGCCTACACTACATCACTACCCAGGCTAATGCACTTCCTGACAACTCTGTGACTGAAGAAATACTTCCTAACATCCCTGTGATTCATCTGAGTCTGCGACTTCCAACTGTGTCCCCGTGTTTCTGTGTCCCATCTCTGGAATATCCTGTCTCTGTTCACCGTGTCTATACCTCTCAGTATTTTATATGTGGTTATCATATCCCCCTATTCTCCTTTCTTCCAGTGTCGTCAGGTCGATTTCCCTTAACCTCTCCTCGTAGGACATACCCCTTACCTCCGGGACTAGTCTTGTTGCAAACCTTTGCACTTTCTCTAGTTTCCTTACATGCTTGGCTAGGTGAAGATTCCAAACTGGCGCTGCATACTCCAATATGGTCCTAACGTACACAGTGTACAGGGTCCTGAATGAGTCCTTATTAAGATGTCGGAATGCTGTTCTTAGGTTTGCCAGGCGCCCATATGCTGCAGCAGTTATTTGGTTGATGTGTGCCTCAGGAAATGTGCCTGGTGTTATACTCACACCAAGATCCTTTTCCTTGAGTGAGGTTTGTAGGCTCTGGCCCTCTAGACAGTACTCCGTCTGCGATCTTCTTTTCCCTTCCCCAATCTTCATGACTTTGCACTTGGTGTGGTTGAACTCTAGGAGCCAGTTGCTGGACCAGGCCTGCAGTCTGTCCAGATCCCTCTGTAGTTTTGCCTGGTACTCGTGCGATTTAATTCTTCTCATCAACTTCACATCATCTGCAAATAGGGACACTTTGGAGACTATTCCTTCCGTTTTGTCGTTCACAAATACCAGAAACAGCACCGGTCCAAGGACTAATCCCTGTGGCATCCCGCTCGTTACAGGTGCGCACTCTGACACCTCACCACGTAACATGACTCGCTGCTGTCTTCCTGACAGGTATTCCCTGATCCATTGTAGTGCCTTCCCTGTTATCACTGCTTGGTCCTCCAGCTTCTACACTAATCTCTAGTGTGGAACTGTGTCAAACGCCTTCTTACATTCCAAGAAAATGCAATCTACCCACCTCTCTCTCTCGTCTTATAGCCGTCATCCTGTTATAGAACTCCAGTAGGTTTGTGACGCAGGATTTCCCGTCTCTGAAACCGTGCTGGCTGTCGTTGAAAAGCTCATTGCTCTCTAGGTGCTCCGTCACTCTACTTCTGATAATTTTCTCCATGATCTTGCATACTATACACGTCAGTGACACTAGTCTGTAGTTTAATGCTTCGTTTCTGTCTCCTTTTTTAAAAATTGGGACTGCATATGCTGTCTTCCTTGCTTCCGGTAGTCGTCCTGTTTCGACATGTGTTGGTGGTACACAAAGTGCCTCTGCTCCCTCTCTCAGGACCCACGGAGTGATGTTATCCCGCTCTGTCAGCTTTGAGGTGTTTGTGTGTGTGTGTGTGTGTGTGTCTGTGTGTGTGTACTTACCTAATTGTGGTTGCAGGGGTCGAGATTCAGCTCCTGGCCCCGCCTCCTTGCTGAGTGCTACTAGGTCCTCTCTCTCCGTGCTCCATGAGCTTTATCATACCTCATCTTAAAGTTATGTATGGTTCCTGCGTCCACTACCTTACTTGCTAGGCTATTCCACTTCCTGACTACTCTATGACTGAAGAATTACTTCCTAACATCCCTTTGACTCATTTGGGTCTTCAACTTCCAATTGTGACCCTTTGTTTCTGTCCACCTTGTCTATTCCATGCAGTATTTTGTATGTCGTTATCATGTCTCCCCTGACCCTCCAGTCGTCCAGTGTCGTCAGGCCGATTTCCCTTAACCTGTCTTCATAGAACATTCCCTTTAGATCTGGAACTAACCTTGTCGCAAACCTTTGCACTTTCTCTAATTTCTTGACGTGCTTGATCAAGTGTGGGTTCCAAACTGGTGCTGCATACTCCAGTATGGGCCTGACGTACACAGTGTACAGTGTCTTGAACGGTTCCTTACTAAGGTATCGGAACGGTATTCTCAGATTTGCCAGGCGCCCGTATGCTGCAGCAGTTATCTGGTTGATGTGTGCTTCCGGAGACGTACTCGGTGTTATACTCATCCCAAGATCTTTCTCCTTAAGCGAGGTTTGCAGTCTTTGGCCACCTAGCCTATACTCCGTCTGCGGTCTTCTTTGCTCTTCCCCGATGTTCATGACTTTGCATTTGGCGGGGTTAAATTCGAGAAGCCAGTTGCTGGACCAGGTGTCCAGCCTGTCCAGGTCTCTTTGAAGTCCTACCTGATACTCATCTGATTTAATTCTCCTCATTAACTTCACATCATCTGCGAACAGGGACACTTCTGAATCTAACCCTTCCATCATGCCATTCACATATACCAGAAATAGCACTACTCCTAGGACCGACCCCTGTGGGACCCCGCTCGACACAGGCGCCCACTGTGATACCTCATCACGTACCATGACTCGCTGTTGCCTCCCTGTCAGGTATTCTCTGATCTATTGCAGTGCCCTTCCTGTTATACGCGCCTGATTCTCCAGCTTCTGCACTAATCTCCTGTGAGGAACTGTGTCGAAGGCCGTCTTGCAGTCCAAGAAAACGCAATCAACCCACCCCTCTCTCTCGTGTCTTACTTCTGTTACCTTGTCATAAAACTCCAGAAGGTTTATGACACAGGATTTGCCTTCCATAAATCTGTGCTGGTTGTCGTTTATACTCTTGTTCCGTTCCAGGTGCTCCACCACTCTCCTGTGTGTGTATGTGTGTGTGTGTGTGTGTGTGTGTGTGTGTGTGTGTGTGTGCGTGTGTGTGTGTGGAGGGGGGGGGGTTAAATCTCCAGCAGTTTTTTGAGCCACAGGTTTGATATCGCTAAATCCTTGATGGCTTTCTGTACAGATTTTCTCTCTCCCTCTTTGTCTCTCCCTCTCTCCCCCTGTCTCTCTCCCCCTCCCTCTCCCCCTCCCTCTCCCCCTCCCTCCCCCCCCTCCCCCTCACTATCTGGTCATGTCCTGCTACATCTCATCAGGTGTCGTGAAAGTTCAATAATTCCTGAAGACACAGGAAGTAAGTCGTGACCTGTGAAAACTGATCCACTCAACAAGTTCCTTCAAGACACCGTCACAAGTCTTGGTATTTACTCAAGGTTAAACCTTCTATCATGTCTTGTTTCAGTCTTCAAAACTGCAATCATTTTTAGAACCTGAACCACCTTCCTGGTATTATGTAGACTACGGACCTGAACCACCTTCCGGGTATTATGTAGACTACGGACCTGAACCACCTTCCTGGTATTATGTAGACTACGGACCTGAACCACCTTCCTGGTATTATGTAGACTACGGACCTGAACCACCTTCCGGGTATTATGTAGACTACGGACCTGAACCACCTTCCGGGTATTATGTAGACTACGGACCTGAACCACCTTCCTGGTATTATGTAGACTACGGACCTGAACCACCTTCCGGGTATTATGTAGACTACGGACCTGAACCACCTTCCTGGTATTATGTAGACCACGGACCTGAACCACCTTCCTGGTATTATGTAGACTACGGACCTGAACCACCTTCCGGGTATTGTGTAGACTACGGACCTGAACCACCTTCCTGGTATTATGTAGACCACGGACCTGAACCACCTTCCTGGTATTATGTAGACTACGGACCTGAACCACCTTCCGGGTATTATGTAGACTACGGACCTGAACCACCTTCCGGGTATTATGTAGACTACGGACCTGAACCACCTTCCTGGTATTATGTAGACCACGGACCTGAACCACCTTCCTGGTATTATGTAGACTACGGACCTGAACCACCTTCCGGGTATTATGTAGACTACGGACCTGAACCACCTTCCGGGTATTATGTAGACTACGGACCTGAACCACCTTCCTGGTATTATGTAGACCACGGACCTGAACCACCTTCCTGGTATTATGTAGACTACGGACCTGAACCACCTTCCGGGTATTATGTAGACTACGGACCTGAACCACCTTCCTGGTATTATGTAGACCACGGACCTGAACCACCTTCCTGGTATTATGTAGACTACGGACCTGAACCACCTTCCGGGTATTATGTAGACTACGGACCTGAACCACCTTCCTGGTATTATGTAGACCACGGACCTGAACCACCTTCCTGGTATTATGTAGACTACGGACCTGAACCACCTTCCTGGTATTATGTAGACTACGGACCTGAACCACCTTCCGTGTATTATGTAGACTACGGACCTGAACCACCTTCCGGGTATTATGTAGACTACGGACCTGAACCACCTTCCTGGTATTATGTAGACCACGGACCTGAACCACCTTCCGGGTATTATGTAGACTACGGACCTGAACCACCTTCCTGGTATTATGTAGACCACGGACCTGAACCACCTTCCGGGTATTATGTAGACTACGGACCTGAACCACCTTCCTGGTATTATGTAGACTACGGACCTGAACCACCTTCCGGGTATTATGTAGACTACGGACCTGAACCACCTTCCGGGTATTATGTAGACTACGGACCTGAACCACCTTCCGGGTATTATGTAGACTACGGACCTGAACCACCTTCCGGGTATTATGTAGACTGCGGACCTGAACCACCTTCCGGGTATTATGTAGACTACGGACCTGAACCACCTTCCGGGTATTATGTAGACTACGGACCTGAACCACCTTCCGGGTATTATGTAGACTACGGACCTGAACCACCTTCCGGGTATTATGTAGACTACGGACCTGAACCACCTTCCGGGTATTATGTAGACTACGGACCTGAACCACCTTCCGGGTATTATGTAGACTACGGACCTGAACCACCTTCCGGGTATTATGTAGACTACGGACCTGAACCACCTTCCGGGTATTATGTAGACTACGGACCTGAACCACCTTCCGGGTATTATGTAGACTACGGACCTGAACCACCTTCCGGGTATTATGTAGACTGCGGACCTGAACCACCTTCCGGGTATTATGTAGACTACGGACCTGAACCACCTTCCGGGTATTATGTAGACTACGGAGCTGAACCACCTTCCGGGTATTATGTAGACTACGGACCTGAACCACCTTCCGGGTATTATGTAGACTACGGACCTGAACCACCTTCCGGGTATTATGTAGACTACGGACCTGAACCACCTTCCTGGTATTATGTAGACCACGGACCTGAACCACCTTCCTGGTATTATGTAGACTACGGACCTGAACCACCTTCCGGGTATTATGTAGACTACGGACCTGAACCACCTTCCGGGTATTATGTAGACTACGGACCTGAACCACCTTCCTGGTATTATGTAGACCACGGACCTGAACCACCTTCCTGGTATTATGTAGACTACGGACCTGAACCACCTTCCGGGTATTATGTAGACTACGGACCTGAACCACCTTCCTGGTATTATGTAGACCACGGACCTGAACCACCTTCCTGGTATTATGTAGACTACGGACCTGAACCACCTTCCGGGTATTATGTAGACTACGGACCTGAACCACCTTCCTGGTATTATGTAGACCACGGACCTGAACCACCTTCCTGGTATTATGTAGACTACGGACCTGAACCACCTTCCTGGTATTATGTAGACTACGGACCTGAACCACCTTCCGTGTATTATGTAGACTACGGACCTGAACCACCTTCCGGGTATTATGTAGACTACGGACCTGAACCACCTTCCTGGTATTATGTAGACCACGGACCTGAACCACCTTCCTGGTATTATGTAGACTACGGACCTGAACCACCTTCCGGGTATTGTGTAGACTACGGACCTGAACCACCTTCCTGGTATTATGTAGACCACGGACCTGAACCACCTTCCTGGTATTATGTAGACTACGGACCTGAACCACCTTCCGGGTATTATGTAGACTACGGACCTGAACCACCTTCCGGGTATTATGTAGACTACGGACCTGAACCACCTTCCTGGTATTATGTAGACCACGGACCTGAACCACCTTCCTGGTATTATGTAGACTACGGACCTGAACCACCTTCCGGGTATTATGTAGACTACGGACCTGAACCACCTTCCGGGTATTATGTAGACTACGGACCTGAACCACCTTCCTGGTATTATGTAGACCACGGACCTGAACCACCTTCCTGGTATTATGTAGACTACGGACCTGAACCACCTTCCGGGTATTATGTAGACTACGGACCTGAACCACCTTCCTGGTATTATGTAGACCACGGACCTGAACCACCTTCCTGGTATTATGTAGACTACGGACCTGAACCACCTTCCGGGTATTATGTAGACTACGGACCTGAACCACCTTCCTGGTATTATGTAGACCACGGACCTGAACCACCTTCCTGGTATTATGTAGACTACGGACCTGAACCACCTTCCTGGTATTATGTAGACTACGGACCTGAACCACCTTCCGTGTATTATGTAGACTACGGACCTGAACCACCTTCCGGGTATTATGTAGACTACGGACCTGAACCACCTTCCTGGTATTATGTAGACCACGGACCTGAACCACCTTCCGGGTATTATGTAGACTACGGACCTGAACCACCTTCCTGGTATTATGTAGACCACGGACCTGAACCACCTTCCGGGTATTATGTAGACTACGGACCTGAACCACCTTCCTGGTATTATGTAGACTACGGACCTGAACCACCTTCCGGGTATTATGTAGACTACGGACCTGAACCACCTTCCGGGTATTATGTAGACTACGGACCTGAACCACCTTCCGGGTATTATGTAGACTACGGACCTGAACCACCTTCCGGGTATTATGTAGACTGCGGACCTGAACCACCTTCTGGGTATTATGTAGACTATGGACCTGAACCACCTTCCGGGTATTATGTAGACTACGGACCTGAACCACCTTCCGGGTATTATGTAGACTACGGACCTGAACCACCTTCCGGGTATTATGTAGACTACGGACCTGAACCACCTTCCGGGTATTATGTAGACTACGGACCTGAACCACCTTCCGGGTATTATGTAGACTACGGACCTGAACCACCTTCCGGGTATTATGTAGACTACGGACCTGAACCACCTTCCGGGTATTATGTAGACTACGGACCTGAACCACCTTCCGGGTATTATGTAGACTACGGACCTGAACCACCTTCCGGGTATTATGTAGACTGCGGACCTGAACCACCTTCCGGGTATTATGTAGACTACGGACCTGAACCACCTTCCGGGTATTATGTAGACTACGGAGCTGAACCACCTTCCGGGTATTATGTAGACTACGGACCTGAACCACCTTCCGGGTATTATGTAGACTACGGACCTGAACCACCTTCCGGGTATTATGTAGACTACGGACCTGAACCACCTTCCTGGTATTATGTAGACCACGGACCTGAACCACCTTCCTGGTATTATGTAGACTACGGACCTGAACCACCTTCCGGGTATTATGTAGACTACGGACCTGAACCACCTTCCGGGTATTATGTAGACTACGGACCTGAACCACCTTCCTGGTATTATGTAGACCACGGACCTGAACCACCTTCCTGGTATTATGTAGACTACGGACCTGAACCACCTTCCGGGTATTATGTAGACTACGGACCTGAACCACCTTCCTGGTATTATGTAGACCACGGACATGAACCACCTTCCTGGTATTATGTAGACTACGGACCTGAACCACCTTCCGGGTATTATGTAGACTACGGACCTGAACCACCTTCCTGGTATTATGTAGACCACGGACCTGAACCACCTTCCTGGTATTATGTAGACTACGGACCTGAACCACCTTCCTGGTATTATGTAGACTACGGACCTGAACCACCTTCCGTGTATTATGTAGACTACGGACCTGAACCACCTTCCGGGTATTATGTAGACTACGGACCTGAACCACCTTCCTGGTATTATGTAGACCACGGACCTGAACCACCTTCCGGGTATTATGTAGACTACGGACCTGAACCACCTTCCTGGTATTATGTAGACCACGGACCTGAACCACCTTCCGGGTATTATGTAGACTACGGACCTGAACCACCTTCCTGGTATTATGTAGACTACGGACGTGAACCACCTTCCGGGTATTATGTAGACTACGGACCTGAACCACCTTCCGGGTATTATGTAGACTACGGACCTGAACCACCTTCCGGGTATTATGTAGACTACGGACCTGAACCACCTTCCGGGTATTATGTAGACTGCGGACCTGAACCACCTTCCGGGTATTATGTAGACTACGGACCTGAACCACCTTCCGGGTATTATGTAGACTACGGACCTGAACCACCTTCCGGGTATTATGTAGACTACGACTACGGACTACTGAACCACCTTCCGGGTATTATGTAGACTACGGACCTGAACCACCTTCCGGGTATTATGTAGACTACGGACCTGAACCACCTTCCGGGTATTATGTAGACTACGGACCTGAACCACCTTCCGGGTATTATGTAGACTACGGACCTGAACCACCTTCCGGGTATTATGTAGACTACGGACCTGAACCACCTTCCGGGTATTATGTAGACTACGGACCTGAACCACCTTCCGGGTATTATGTAGACTGCGGACCTGAACCACCTTCCGGGTATTATGTAGACTACGGACCTGAACCACCTTCCGGGTATTATGTAGACTACGGAGCTGAACCACCTTCCGGGTATTATGTAGACTACGGACCTGAACCACCTTCCGGGTATTATGTAGACTACGGACCTGAACCACCTTCCGGGTATTATGTAGACTACGGACCTGAACCACCTTCCGGGTATTATGTAGACTGCGGACCTGAACCACCTTCCGGGTATTATGTAGACTACGGACCTGAACCACCTTCCGGGTATTATGTAGACTACGGACCTGAACCACCTTCCGGGTATTATGTAGACTACGGACCTGAACCACCTTCCGGGTATTATGTAGACTACGGACCTGAACCACCTTCCGGGTATTATGTAGACTACGGACCTGAACCATCTTCCTGGTATTATGTAGACTACGGACCTGAACCACCTTCCGGGTATTATGTAGACTACGGACCTGAACCACCTTCCTGGTATTATGTAGACCACGGACCTGAACCACCTTCCTGGTATTATGTAGACTACGGACCTGAACCACCTTCCGGGTATTATGTAGACTACGGACCTGAACCACCTTCCTGGTATTATGTAGACCACGGACCTGAACCACCTTCCGGGTATTATGTAGACTACGGACCTGAACCACCTTCCGGGTATTATGTAGACTACGGACCTGAACCACCTTCCTGGTATTATGTAGACCACGGACCTGAACCACCTTCCTGGTATTATGTAGACTACGGACCTGAACCACCTTCCGGGTATTATGTAGACTACGGACCTGAACCACCTTCCTGGTATTATGTAGACTACGGACCTGAACCACCTTCCGGGTATTATGTAGACTACGGACCTGAACCACCTTCCTGGTATTATGTAGACCACGGACCTGAACCACCTTCCTGGTATTATGTAGACTACGGACCTGAACCACCTTCCGGGTATTATGTAGACTACGGACCTGAACCACCTTCCGGGTATTATGTAGACTGCGGACCTGAACCACCTTCCGGGTATTATGTAGACTACGGACCTGAACCACCTTCCGGGTATTATGTAGACTACGGACCTGAACCACCTTCCGGGTATTATGTAGACTACGGACCTGAACCACCTTCCGGGTATTATGTAGACTACGGACCTGAACCACCTTCCGGGTATTATGTAGACTACGGACCTGAACCACCTTCCTGGTATTATGTAGACCACGGACCTGAACCACCTTCCTGGTATTATGTAGACTACGGACCTGAACCACCTTCCTGGTATTATGTAGACTACGGACCTGAACCACCTTCCTGGTATTATGTAGACCACGGACCTGAACCACCTTCCTGGTATTATGTAGACTACGGACCTGAACCACCTTCCTGGTATTATGTAGACCACGGACCTGAACCACCTTCCTGGTATTATGTAGACTACGGACCTGAACCACCTTCCGGGTATTATGTAGACTACGGACCTGAACCACCTTCCGGGTATTATGTAGACTACGGACCTGAACCACCTTCCTGGTATTATGTAGACCACGGACCTGAACCACCTTCCTGGTATTATGTAGACTACGGACCTGAACCACCTTCCGGGTATTATGTAGACTGCGGACCTGAACCACCTTCCGGGTATTATGTAGACTACGGACCTGAACCACCTTCCTGGTATTATGTAGACCACGGACCTGAACCACCTTCCTGGTATTATGTAGACTACGGACCTGAACCACCTTCCGGGTATTATGTAGACTGCGGACCTGAACCACCTTCCTGGTATTATGTAGACTACGGACCTGAACCACCTTCCGGGTATTATGTAGACCACGGACCTGAACCACCTTCCTGGTATTATGTAGACTACGGACCTGAACCACCTTCCTGGTATTATGTAGACTGCGGACCTGAACCACCTTCCGTGTATTATGTAGACTACGGACCTGAACCACCTTCCGGGTATTATGTAGACTGCGGACCTGAACCACCTTCCGGGTATTATGTAGACCACGGACCTGAACCACCTTCCTGGTATTATGTAGACTACGGACCTGAACCACCTTCCTGGTATTATGTAGACTGCGGACCTGAACCACCTTCCTGGTATTATGTAGACTACGGACCTGAACCACCTTCCTGGTATTATGTAGACTGCGGACCTGAACCACCTTCCGTGTATTATGTAGACTACGGACCTGAACCACCTTCCTGGTATTATGTAGACCACGGACCTGAACCACCTTCCGGGTATTATGTAGACTGCGGACCTGAACCACCTTCCTGGTATTATGTAGACTACGGACCTGAACCACCTTCCTGGTATTATGTAGACTACGGACCTGAACCACCTTCCTGGTATTATGTAGACTGCGGACCTGAACCACCTTCCGTGTATTATGTAGACTACGGACCTGAACCACCTTCCTGGTATTATGTAGACCACGGACCTGAACCACCTTCCGGGTATTATGTAGACTGCGGACCTGAACCACCTTCCTGGTATTATGTAGACCACGGACCTGAACCACCTTCCTGGTATTATGTAGACTACGGACCTGAACCACCTTCCTGGTATTATGTAGACCACGGACCTGAACCACCTTCCGGGTATTATGTAGACTACGGACCTGAACCACCTTCCTGGTATTATGTAGACTACGGACCTGAACCACCTTCCGTGTATTATGTAGACTACGGACCTGAACCACCTTCCTGGTATTATGTAGACTACGGACCTGAACCACCTTCCGTGTATTATGTAGACTACGGACCTGAACCACCTTCCGGGTATTATGTAGACCACGGACCTGAACCACCTTCCGGGTATTATGTAGACTGCGGACCTGAACCACCTTCCGGGTATTATGTAGACTACGGACCTGAACCACCTTCCGGGTATTATGTAGACCACGGACCTGAACCACCTTCCGGGTATTATGTAGACTGCGGACCTGAACCACCTTCCGGGTATTATGTAGACTACGGACCTGAACCACCTTCCGGGTATTATGTAGACTACGGACCTGAACCACCTTCCGGGTATTATGTAGACTACGGACCTGAACCACCTTCCTGGTATTATGTAGACTACGGACCTGAACCACCTTCCTGGTATTATGTAGACTACGGACCTGAACCTCCTTCCTGGTATTATGTAGACTACGGACCTGAACCACCTTCCTGGTATTATGTAGACTACGGACCTTAACCACCTTCCTGGTATTATGTAGACTACGGACCTGAACCACCTTCCGGGTATTATGTAGACTACGGACCTGAACCACCTTCCTGGTATTATGTAGACTACGGACCTGAACCACCTTCCGGGTATTATGTAGACTACGGACCTGAACCACCTTCCTGGTATTATGTAGACTACGGACCTGAACCACCTTCCGGGTATTATGTAGACTACGGACCTGAACCACCTTCCTGGTATTATGTAGACTACGGACCTGAACCACCTTCCTGGTATTATGTAGACTACGGACCTGAACCACCTTCCTGGTATTATGTAGACTACGGACCTGAACCACCTTCCTGGTATTATGTAGACTACGGACCTGAACCACCTTCCTGGTATTATGTAGACCACGGACCTGAACCACCTTCCTGGTATTATGTAGACTACGGACCTGAACCACCTTCCTGGTATTATGTAGACTACGGACCTGAACCACCTTCCTGGTATTATGTAGACTACGGACCTGAACCACCTTCCTGGTATTATGTAGACTACGGACCTGAACCACCTTCCTGGTATTATGTAGACTACGGACCTGAACCACCTTCCTGGTATTATGTGGACTACGGACCTGAACCACCTTCCTGGTATTATGTAGACTACGGACCTGAACCACCTTCCTGGTATTATGTAGACTACGGACCTGAACCACCTTCCTGGTATTATGTAGACTACGGACCTGAACCACCTTCCTGGTATTATGTAGACTACGGACCTGAACCACCTTCCTGGTATTATGTAGACTACGGACCTGAACCACCTTCCTGGTATTATGTAGACTACGGACCTGAACCACCTTCCTGGTATTATGTAGACTACGGACCTGAACCACCTTCCTGGTATTATGTAGACTGCGGACCTGAACCACCTTCCGGGTATTATGTAGACTACGGACCTGAACCACCTTCCTGGTATTATGTAGACTACGGACCTGAACCACCTTCCTGGTATTATGTAGACTACGGACCTGAACCACCTTCCTGGTATTATGTAGACTACGGACCTGAACCACCTTCCTGGTATTATGTAGACTACGGACCTGAACCACCTTCCGGGTATTATGTAGACTACGGACCTGAACCACCTTCCTGGTATTATGTAGACTACGGACCTGAACCACCTTCCTGGTATTATGTAGACTACGGACCTGAACCACCTTCCGGGTATTATGTAGACTACGGACCTGAACCACCTTCCGGGTATTATGTAGACTACGGACCTGAACCACCTTCCGGGTATTATGTAGACTACGGACCTGAACCACCTTCCGGGTATTATGTAGACTACGGACCTGAACCACCTTCCGGGTATTATGTAGACTACGGACCTGAACCACCTTCCGGGTATTATGTAGACTACGGACCTGAACCACCTTCCTGGTATTATGTAGACTACGGACCTGAACCACCTTCCGGGTATTATGTAGACTACGGACCTGAACCACCTTCCGGGTATTATGTAGACTACGGACCTGAACCACCTTCCGGGTATTATGTAGACTACGGACCTGAACCACCTTCCTGGTATTATGTAGACTACGGACCTGAACCACCTTCCTGGTATTATGTAGACTACGGACCTGAACCACCTTCCTGGTATTATGTAGACCACGGACCTGAACCACCTTCCGGGTATTATGTAGACTACGGACCTGAACCACCTTCCGGGTATTATGTAGACTACGGACCTGAACCACCTTCCTGGTATTATGTAGACTACGGACCTGAACCACCTTCCTGGTATTATGTAGACCACGGACCTGAACCACCTTCCTGGTATTATGTAGACCACGGACCTGAACCACCTTCCTGGTATTATGTAGACCACGGACCTGAACCACCTTCCGGGTATTATGTAGACTACGGACCTGAACCACCTTCCTGGTATTATGTAGACTACGGACCTGAACCACCTTCCGGGTATTATGTAGACTACGGACCTGAACCACCTTCCTGGTATTATGTAGACTACGGACCTGAACCACCTTCCGGGTATTATGTAGACTACGGACCTGAACCACCTTCCGGGTATTATGTAGACTACGACCTGAACCACCTTCCGGGTATTATGTAGACTACGGACCTGAACCACCTTCCTGGTATTATGTAGACTACGGACCTGAACCACCGTCCCTGTAACATCGTCCAGGAACTCGGAAGATTTTTTAATTTTAACTTAGAGATATTAAAATATGGTCCGAAGTAACGTAAAGTAACAAGTGTGGTGGATGAAGCCGTCTCTAGTAGTAGTGGTGGTAGTAGTAGCACTGGTAGTAGTGGTGGTCAGCTACAACTACCTGACAGATAGGCCAAAAGTTATAATTTAAATGAAAACGAAGAAAAACGATATTTGTCGAGACTAAATGAAAGAAATTTCAAGGAATACATATAATATTAATGTTTGTTAGAAGAGGAGACATGACCAGCCTCTCGTACTGAACCCGCAGTCTGGAAGACACTCTTAAACACCGTGTTCACTCTCTTGCGTCATGACACACGGACAAGGTGAGATGAGAGAGACCATGGGTCAAGGTGAGGTGAGAGAGATCATGGGTCAAGGTGAGCTGAGAGATCATGGGTCAAGGTGAGGTGAGAGAGATCATGGGTCAAGGTGAGATGAGAGAGATCATGAGTCAAGGTGAGATGAGAGAGATCATGGGTCAAGGTGAGAGGAGAGAGATCATGGGTCAAGGTGAGATGAGAGAGATCATGGGTCAAGGTGAGATGAGAGAGATCATGGGTCAATGTAAGATGAGAGAGATCATGGGTCAAGGTGAGATGAGAGAGATCATGAGTCAAGGTGAGATGAGAGAGATCATGGGTCAAAGTGAGATGAGAGAGACATGGGTCAAGGTGAGATGAGAGAGATCATGGGTCAAGGTGAGATGAGAGAGATCATGGGTCAAGGTGAGATGAGAGAGATCATGGGTCAAGGTAAGATGAGAGAGATCATGGGTCAAGGTGAGATGAGAGAGACCATGGGTCAAGGTGAGGTGAGAGAGATCATGGGTAAGGTGAGGTGAGAGAGATCATGGGTCAAGGTGAGATGAGAGAGATCATGGGTCAAGGTGAGGTGAGAAAGATCATGGGTCAAGGTGAGATGAGAGAGATCATTGGTCAAGGTGAGGTGAGAGAGATCATGGGTCAAGGTGAGACGAGAGAGATCATGGGTCAGGGAGAGATGAGAGAGATCATGGGTCAAGGTGAGGTGAGAGAGATCATGGGTCAAGGTGAGATGAGAGAGATCATGGGTCAAGGTGAGATGAGAGAGATCATGGGTCAAGGTGAGATGAAAGAAATCATGGGTCAATGTGAGGTGAGAGAGATCATGGGTCAAGGTGAGATGAGAGAGATCATGGGTCAAGGTGAGAGGAGAGAAATCATGGGTCAAGGTGAGATGAGAGAGATCATGGGTCAGGGAGAGATGAGAGAGATCGTGGCTCAAGGTGAGGTGAGAGAGATCATGGGTCAAGGTGAGATGAGAGAGATCATGGGTCAAGGTGAGGTGAGAGATCATGGGTCAAGGTGAGGTGAGAGAGATCATGGGTCAAGTTGAGGTGAGAGATCATGGGTCAAGGTGAGATGAGAGAGATTGGTCAAGGTGAGATAAGAGAGATCATGGGTCAAGGTGAGAAGAGAGAGATCATGGGTCAAGGTGAGATAAGAGAGATCATGGGTCAAGGTGAAATGAGAACATGGGTCAAGGTGAGGTGAGAGAGATCATGGGTCAAGGTGAGATGAGGGAGATCATGGGTCAAGGTGAGATGAGAGAGATCATGGGTCAAGGTGAGATGAGAGAGATCATGGGTCAAGGTGAGGTGAGAGAGATCATGGGTCAAGGTAAGATGAGAGAGATCATGGGTCATGGTGAGATGAGAGAAATCATGGGTCAAGGTGAGATGAGAGATCATTAGTCAAGGTGAGGTGAGAGAGATCATGGGTCAAGGTGAGATAAGAGAGATCATGGGTCAAGGTGAAATGAGAACATGGGTCAAGGTGAGGTGAGAGAGATCATGGGTCAAGGTGAGATAAGAGAGATCATGGGTCAAGGTGAAATGAGAACATGGGTCAAGGTGAGGTGAGAGAGATGGGTCAAGGTGAGGTGAGAGAGATCATGGGTCAAGGTGAGATAAGAGAGATCATGAGTCAAGGTGAGATGAGAGAGATCATGGGTCAAGGTGAGATGAGAGAGATCATGGGTCAAGGTGAGGTGAGAGATCATGGGTCAAGGTAAGATGAGAGAGATCATGGGTCATGGTGAGATGAGAGAGATCATGGGTCAAGGTGAGATGAGAGAGATCATGGGTCAAGGTGAGATGAGAGAGATCATGGGTCAAGGTGAGATGAGAGATCATGGGTCAAGGTGAGATGAGAGAGATTGGTCAAGGTGAGATAAGAGAGATCATGGGTCAAGGTGAGAAGAGAGAGATCATGGGTCAAGGTGAGATAAGAGAGATCATGGGTCAAGGTGAAATGAGAACATGGGTCAAGGTGAGGTGAGAGAGATCATGGGTCAAGGTGAGATGAGGGAGATCATGGGTCAAGGTGAGATGAGAGAGATCATGGGTCAAGGTGAGGTGAGAGAGATCATGGGTCAAGGTAAGATGAGAGAGATCATGGGTCATGGTGAGATGAGAGAAATCATGGGTCAAGGTGAGATGAGAGAGATCATTGGTCAAGGTGAGGTGAGAGAGATCATGGGTCAAGGTGAAATAAGAGAGATCATGGGTCAAGGTGAAATGAGAACATGGGTCAAGGTGAGGTGAGAGAGATCATGGGTCAAGGTGAGATAAGAGAGATCATGGGTCAAGGTGAAATGAGAACATGGGTCAAGGTGAGGTGAGAGAGATCATGGGTCAAGGTGAGGTGAGAGAGATCATGGGTCAAGGTGAGATAAGAGAGATCATGAGTCAAGGTGAGATGAGAGAGATCATGGGTCAAGGTGAGATGAGAGAGATCATGGGTCAAGGTGAGGTGAGGGATCATGGGTCAAGGTTAGATGAGAGAGATCATGGGTCATGGTGAGATGAGAGAGATCATGGGTCAAGGTGAGATGAGAGAGATCATGGGTCAAGGTGAAATGAGAGAGATCATGGGTCAAGGTGAGATGAGAGAGATCATGGGTCAAGGTGAGAGGAGAGAGATCATGGTTCAAGGTGAGAGGAGAGAGATCATGGGTCAAGGTGAGATGGGAGAGATCATGGGTCAAGGTGAGGTGAGAGAGATGGGTCAAGGTGAGATGAGAGAGATCATGGGTCAAGGTGAGGTGAGAGAGATCATGGGTCAAGGTGAGATTAGAGAGATCATGGGTCAAGGTGAGAAGAGAGAGATCATGGGTCAAGGTGAGATGAGAGAGATGGGTCAAGGTGAGATGAGAGAGATCATGGGTCAAGGTGAGGTGAGAGAGATCATGGGTCAAGGTGAGATGAGAGAGATCATGAGTCAAGGTGAGAGGAGAGAGATCATGGGTCAAGGTGAGATGAGAGAGATGGGTCAAGGTGAGATGAGAGAGATCATGGGTCAAGGTGAGATGAGAGAGATCATGGGTCAAGGTGAGATGAGAGAGATCATGGGTCAAGGTGAGATGAGAGAGATCATGGGCCAAGGTGAGATGAGAGAGATCATGGGTCAAGGTGAGATGAGAGAGATCATGGGTCAAGGTGAGATGAGAGAGATCATGGGTCAAGGTGTGGTGAAATAGATCATGGGTCAAGATGAGATGAGAGAGATCATGGGTCAGGGTGAGATGAGAGAGATGGGTCAAGGTGAGATGAGAGATCATGGGTCAAGGTGAGATGAGAGAGATCATGGGTCAAGGTGAGATGAGAGAGATCATGGGTCAAGGTGAGATGAGAGAGATCATGGGTCAAGGTGAGATGAGAGAGATCATGGGTCAAGGTGAGATGAGAGAGATCAGGAAACACGTCAAAAACACTCAGGTGAGCCGCTAAATTGTAATATACCTTGAGAAAAGTTGTAAATGAGTAACATAAGAGAGAAAGTCAAGTAGAGAAAGATAAGAGAGGAAGACAAGGAGCGAAAGATAAGAGAGGAAGACAAGTAGAGAAAGATAAGAGAGGAAGACAAGGAGAGAAAGATAAGAGAGGAAGACAAGTAGAGAAAGATAAGAGAGGAAGACAAGGAGAGAAAGATAAGAGAGGAAGAGAAGGAGAGAAAGATAAGAGAGGAAGACAAGTAGAGAAAGATAAGAGAAGAAGACAAGGAGAGAAAGATAAGAGAGGAAGACATGTAGAGAAAGATAAGACAGGAAGACAAGGAGAGAAAGATAAGAGAGGAAGAGAAGGAGAGAAAGATAAGAGAGGAAGACAAGTAGAGAAAGATAAGAGAGGAAGACAAGTAGAGAAAGATAAGAGAGGAAGACAAGGAGAGAAAGATAAGAAATACAAGAAGAGAAAGATAAGAGAGGAAGACAAGGAGAGAAACATAAGAGAGTATTAGTAATAGTAGTCTCCAAAGCAGTCCCAAGGCTCCAGTAGTCTCCCCAGCACTATCCAGGTTCCAGTAGTCTCCCCAGCACTATCCAGGTTCCAGTATTCTCCCCAGCACTATCCAGGTTCCAGTAGTCTCCCCAGCACTATACAGGTTCCAGTAGTCTCCCCAGCACTCCCCAGGTTCCAGTAGTCTACTCAGCACTTCCCAGGTTCCAGTAGTCTCCCCAGCATTCCCCAGGTTCCAGTAGTCTCCCCAGAACTCACCAGGTTCCAGTAGTCTCCCCAGCACTACCCAGGTTCCAGTAGTCTCCCCAGCACAACCCAGGTTCCGGTAGTCTTCCCAGCACTCCCCAGGTTCCAGTAGTCTCCCCAGCACTCCCCAGGTTTCAGTAGACTCCCCAGCACTCCCCAGCTTCCAGTAGTCTCACAGGCACTCCCCAGGTTCCAGTAGTCTCCCAAGCACTCCCCACGTTCCAGTAGTCTCCCCAGCACTCGCCAGGTTTCAGTGGTCTCCCCAGCACTCGCCAGGTTCCAGTAGTCTCCCCAGCACTCCCCAGGTTCCAGTATCCCCAAAACTACCCAGGTTCCAGTAGCCTCCCCAGCACTCCCCAGGTTCCAGTAGTCTCCCCAGCACTATCCAGGTTCCAGTAGTCTCCCCAGCACTATCCAGGTTCCAGTATTCTCCCCAGCACTATCCAGGTTCCAGTAGTCTCCCCAGCACTATACAGGTTCCAGTAGTCTCCCCAGCACTCCCCAGGTTCCAGTAGTCTACTCAGCACTTCCCAGGTTCCAGTAGTCTCCCCAGCATTCCCCAGGTTCCAGTAGTCTCCCCAGAACTCACCAGGTTCCAGTAGTCTCCCCAGCACTACCCAGGTTCCAGTAGTCTCCCCAGCACTACCCAGGTTCCAGTAGTCTTCCCAGCACAACCCAGGTTCCGGTAGTCTTCCCAGCACTCCCCAGGTTCCAGTAGTCTCCCCAGCACTCCCCAGGTTTCAGTAGACTCCCCAGCACTCCCCAGCTTCCAGTAGTCTCACAGGCACTCCCCAGGTTCCAGTAGTCTCCCAAGCACTCCCCACGTTCCAGTAGTCTCCCCAGCACTCGCCAGGTTTCAGTGGTCTCCCCAGCACTCGCCAGGTTCCAGTAGTCTCCCCAGCACTCCCCAGGTTCCAGTATCCCCAAAACTACCCAGGTTCCAGTAGCCTCCCCAGCACTCCCCAGGTTCCAGTAGTCTCTCCAGGACTCCCCAGGTTCCAGTAGTCTCTCCAGCACTCCCCAGGTTCCAGTAGTCTCCACAGGCTCCAGTAGTCTCCCCAGCACTTCCCAGGTTCCAGTAGACTCCCCAGCACTCCCCAGGTTCCAGTAGTCTTCTCAGCCCTCCCCAGGTTCCAGTAGTCTCCCCAGCACTCCCCAGGTTCCAGTAGTCTCCCCAGCACTACCCAGGTGCCAGTAGTCTCCCCAGGTTCCAGTAGTCTCCCCAGTACTCCCCAGGTTCTAGTAGTCTCCCCAGCACTTCCCAGGTTCCAGTCGTCTCCCCAGCACTCCCCAGGTTCCAGTAGTCTCCCCAGCACTACCCAGGTTCCAATAGTCTCCCCAGCACTCCACAGGTTCCAGTAGTCTTCCCAGCACTACCCAGGTTCCAGTAGTCTCCCCAACACTACCCAGGTTCCAGTAGTCTCCCCAGCACTCCCCAGGTTTCAGTAGTCTCCCCAGCACTACCCAGGTTCCAGTAGCCTCCCCAGCACTCCCCAGGTTCCAGTAGTCTACCAGCACTCCACAGGTTCCAGTAGTCTCCCCAGCACTCCCAAGGTTCCAGTACTCTCTGCAGCACTCCCCAGGTTCCAGTAGTCTCCCCAGCACTCCCCAGGTTCCAGTAGTCTCCCCAGGACTCCCCAGGTTCCAGTAGTCTCCCCAGCACTTCCCATGTTCCAGTAGTCTCCCCAGCACTCCCCAGGTTCCAGTAGTCTCCCAAGCACTCCCCAGGTTCCAGTAGTCTCCCCAGCACTACCCAGGTTCCACTAGTCTCCTCAGCACTCCCCAGGTCCCAGTAGTCTCCCCAGGTTCCAGTAGTCTCCCCAGCACTCCCCAGGTTCCAGTAGTCTCCTTACCACTACCCAGATTCCGGTAGTCTCCCCATCACTACCCAGATTCCAGTAGTCTCTTCAGGTTCCAGTAGTCTCCCCAGCACTCCTCAGGTTCCAGTAGTCTCCCCAGCACTCCCCAGGTTTCAGTAGTCTCCCCAGCACTACCCAGGTTCCAGTAGTCTCCCCAGGTTCTAATAGTCTCCCAGGTTATAGCAGTCTCCCCATCACTCCCCAGGTCCCAATAGTCTCCCCATCACTCTTCAGGTTCCAGTAGTCTCCTTAGGTTCCAGTAGTCTCCCCAGGTTCCAGTAGTCTCCACAGCACTACCCACGTTCCAATAGTCTCCCCAGGTTCTAGTAGTCTCCCCAGGCTCCAGTAGTCTCCCCAGGTTCCACTAGTCTCCCCAGCACTCCCCATGATCCAGTAGTCTCCCCAGGTTCCAGTAGTCTCCCCAGCACTACCCAGGTTCCAGTAGTCTCCCCAGCACTACCCAGCACCAGCAGTCTCCTCAGGTTCCAGTAGTCTCCCCTGGTTCTAGTAGTCTCCCCAGGTTCCAGTAGTCTCTCCAGGTTCCAGTAATCTCCCCAGGTTCCAGTAGTCTCCCCAGATTCCAGTAGTCTCCCCAGGTTCCAGTAGTCTCCCCAGGTTCCAATAGTCTCCCCAGGTTCCAGTAGTCTCCCCAGGTTCTAGTAGTCTTTCCAGGTTCCAGTAGTCTCCCCAAGTTCCAGTACTCTCCCCAGGTTCCAGTACTCTCCTCAGGTTCCAGTAGTCTCCCCAGGTTCCAGTAGTCTCCCCAGGTTCCCGTAGTCTCCCCAGGTTCCAGTAGTCTCCCCAGGTTCCAATAGTCTCCCCAGGTTCCAATAGTCTCCCCAGGTTCCAATAGTCTCCCCAGGTTCCACTAGTCTCCCCAGGTTCCAGTAGTCTCCCCAGGTTCCAGTAGTCTCTTCAGGTTCCAGTACTCAACCAAGGTTCAAGTAGTCTTCCCAGGTTCCAGTAGTCTCCCCAGGTTCCAGTAGTCTCCCCAGGTTCCAGTAGTCTCCCCAGGTTCCAGTAGTCTCCCCAGGTTCCAGTGCTCTCCCCAGGTTCCAGTAGTCTCCCCAGGTTTCAGTAGTCTCCCCAGGTTCCAGTGCTTTCTCCAGGTTCCAGTAGTCTCCCCAGGTTCCAGTAGTCTCCCCAGGTGTCAGTAATCTCCCCAGGTTCCAGTAATCTCCCCAGGTTCCAGTAGTCTCCCAAGGTTCCTGTAGTCTCTCCAGGTTCCAGTAGTCTCTCCAGGTTCCAGTAGTCTCCCCAGGTTCCAGTACTCTCCCCAGGTTCCAGTACTCTACCCAGTTTCCAGTACTCTCCCCAGGTTCTAGTACTCTCCCCAGGTTCCAATAGTCTCCCCAGGTTCCAGTAGTCTCGCCAGGTTCCAGTAGTCTCCCCAGGTTCCAGTAGTCTCCCCAGGTTCCAGTTGTCTCCCCAGGTTCCAGTTGTCTCCCCAGGTTCCAGTAGTCTCCCCAGGTTCCAGTAGTCTTCCCAGGTTCCAGTAGTCTCCCCAGGTTCCAGTAGTCTCCCCAGGTTCCAGTAGTCTCACCAAGTTCCATTTCTCTCCCCAGGTTCCAGTAGTCTCCCCAGGTTCCAGTAGTCTTCCCAGGTTCCAGTAGTCTTCCCAGGTTCCAGTAGTCTCCCCAGGTTCCAGTAGTCCCCCCAGGTTCCAGTAGTCTCCCCAGGTTCCAGTTGTCTCCCTAGGTTCCAGTTGTCTCCCCAGGTTCCAGTAGTCTCCCCAAGTTCCAGTAGTCTTCCCAGGTTCCAGTAGTCTCCCAAGGTTCCAGTAGTCTCCCCAGGTTCCAGTAGTCTCACCAAGTTCCATTTGTCTCCCCAGGTTCCAGTAGTCTCCCCAGGTTCCAGTAGTCTCCCCAGGTTCCAGTAGTCTTCCCAGGTTCCAGTAGTCTCTCCAGCTTTCAGTAGTCTTCCCAGGTTCCAGTAGTCTTCCCAGGTTCCAGTAGTCTCCCCAGCTTCCAGTAGTCTCCGCAGGTTCCAGTAGTGTCCCCAGCTTCCAGTAGTCTCCCCAGGTTCCAGTAGTCTCCCCAGGTTCCAGTAGTCTCCCCAGGTTCCAGTAGTCTCCCCAGGTTCCAGTAGTCTCCCCAGGTTCCAGTAGTCTCCCCAGGTTCCAGTAGTCTCCCCAAGTTCCAGTACTCTCTTTAGGTTCCAGTAGTCTCTTTAGATTCCAGTAGTCTCTTTAGGTTTCAGTAGTCTCCCCAGGTTCCAGTTATCTCCCCAGGTTCCAGTAGTCTCCCCAGGTTCCAGTAGTCTCTCCAGGTTCTAGTAGTCTCCCCAGGTTCCAGTAGTCTCCCCAGCTTCCAGCAGTCTCCCCAGCTTCCAGTAGTCTCCTCAGGTTCCAGTAGTCTCCTTAGGTTCCAGTAGTATCCCCAGGTTCAAGTAATCTCCCCAGGTTCCAGTAGTCTCCCCAGCTTCCAGTAGTCTCCCCAGCTTCCAGTAGTCTCCCCAGGCTCCAGTAGTCTCCCCAGGTTCCAGTAGTCTCCCCAGGTTCCAGTAGTCTCCCCAGGTTCCAGTAGTCTCCCCAGGCTCCAGTAGTCTCCCCAGGTTCCAGTAGTCTCCCCAGGTTCCAGTAGTCTCCCCAGGTTCCAGTAGTTTCCCCAGGTTCCAGTAGTTTCCCCAGGTTCCAGTAGTCTCCCCAGGTTCCAGTAGTTTCCTTAGGTTCCAGTAGTCTCCCCTGGTTCCAGAAGTTTCCCCAGGTTACAGTAGTCTCCCCAGGTTCCAGTAGTTTCCTTAGGTTCCAGTAGTCTCCCCAGGTTCCAGTAGTCTCCCCAGGTTCCAGTAGTCTCCCCAGGTTCCAGTAGTCTCCCCAGGTTACAGTAGTCTCCCCAGGTTCCAGTAGTTTCCCCAGGTTCCAGTAGTTTCCCCAGGTTCCAGTAGTCTCCCCACGTTCCAGTAGTTTCCCCAGGTTCCAGTAGTCTCCCCAGGTTCCAGTAGTTTCCTTAGGTTCCAGTAGTCTCCCCAGGTTTCAGTAGTTTCCTTAGGTTCCAGTAGTCTCCCCTGGTTCCAGAAGTTTCCCAAGGTTACAGTAGTCTCCCCAGGTTCCAGTAGTTTCCTTAGGTTCCAGTAGTCTCCCCTGGTTCCAGTAGTCTCCCCAGGTTCCAGTAGTCTCCCCAGGTTCCAGTAGTCTCCACAGGTTCCAGTAGTCTCCTCAGGTTCCAGTAGTCTCCCCAGGTTCCAGTAGTTTCCTTAGGTTCCAGTAGTCTCCCCTGGTTCCAGTAGTCTCCCCAGGTTCCAGTAGTCTCCCCAGGTTCCAGTAGTCTCCACAGGTTCCAGTAGTCTCCTCAGGTTCCAGTAGTCTCCCCAGGTTACAGTAGTCTCCCCAGGTTCCAGTAGTCTCCCCAGGTTCCAGTAGTCTCCCCTGGTTCCAGTAGTCTCCCCAGGTTCCAGTAGTCTCCCCAGGTTCCAGTAGTCTCCTCAGGTTCCAGTAGTCTCCCCAGGTTCCAGTAGTCTCCCCAGGTTCCAGTAGTCTCCCCAGGTTCCAGTAGTCTCCCCAGGTTCCAGTAGTCTCCCCAGGTTCCAGTAGTCTCCCCAGGTTCCAGTAGTCTCCGCTGGTTCCAGTAGTCTCCCCAGGTTCCAGTAGTCTCCCCAGGTTCCAGTAGTCTCCCCAGGTTCCAGTAGTCTCCCCAGGTTCCAGTAGTCTCCCCTGGTTCCAGTAGTCTCCCCAGGTTCCAGTAGTCTTCCCAGGTTCCAGTAGTCTCCCCAGGTTCCAGTAGTCTCCCCAGGTTCCAGTAGTCTCCCCAGGTTCCAGTAGTCTCCCCAGGTTCCAGTAGTCTCCCCTGGTTCCAGTAGTCTCCCCAGGTTCCAGTAGTCTCCCCAGGTTCCAGTAGTCTCCCCAGGTTCCAGTAGTCTCCCCAGGTTCCAGTAGTCTCCCCAGGTTCCAGTAGTCTCCCCTGGTTCCAGTAGTCTCCCCAGGTTCCAGTAGTCTCCCCAGGTTCCAGTAGTCTCCCCAGGTTCCAGTAGTCTCCCCTGGTTCCAGTAGTCTTCCCAGGTTCCAGTAGTCTCCCCAGGTTCCAGTAGTCTTCCCAGGTTCCAGTAGTCTCCCCAGGTTCCAGTAGTCTCCCCTGGTTCCAGTAGTCTCCCCAGGTTCCAGTAGTCTCCCCAGGTTCCAGTAGTCTCCCCTGGTTCCAGTAGTCTCCCCAGGTTCCAGTAGTCTCCCCTGGTTCCAGTAGTCTCCCCAGGTTCCAGTAGTCTCCCCAGGTTCTAGTACTCTCCCCAGGTTCCAATAGTCTCCCCAGGTTCCAGTAGTCTCGCCAGGTTCCAGTAGTCTCCCCAGGTTCCAGTAGTCTCCCCAGGTTCCAGTTGTCTCCCCAGGTTCCAGTTGTCTCCCCAGGTTCCAGTAGTCTCCCCAGGTTCCAGTAGTCTTCCCAGGTTCCAGTAGTCTCCCCAGGTTCCAGTAGTCTCCCCAGGTTCCAGTAGTCTCACCAAGTTCCATTTCTCTCCCCAGGTTCCAGTAGTCTCCCCAGGTTCCAGTAGTCTTCCCAGGTTCCAGTAGTCTTCCCAGGTTCCAGTAGTCTCCCCAGGTTCCAGTAGTCCCCCCAGGTTCCAGTAGTCTCCCCAGGTTCCAGTTGTCTCCCTAGGTTCCAGTTGTCTCCCCAGGTTCCAGTAGTCTCCCCAAGTTCCAGTAGTCTTCCCAGGTTCCAGTAGTCTCCCCAGGTTCCAGTAGTCTCCCCAGGTTCCAGTAGTCTCACCAAGTTCCATTTGTCTCCCCAGGTTCCAGTAGTCTCCCCAGGTTCCAGTAGTCTCCCCAGGTTCCAGTAGTCTTCCCAGGTTCCAGTAGTCTCTCCGGCTTTCAGTAGTCTTCCCAGGTTCCAGTAGTCTTCCCAGGTTCCAGTAGTCTCCCCAGCTTCCAGTAGTCTCCGCAGGTTCCAGTAGTGTCCCCAGCTTCCAGTAGTCTCCTCAGGTTCCAGTAGTCTCCCCAGGTTCCAGTAGTCTCCCCAGGTTCCAGTAGTCTCCCCAGGTTCCAGTAGTCTCCCCAGGTTCCAGTAGTCTCCCCAAGTTCCAGTACTCTCTTTAGGTTCCAGT
>NC_091304.1:34887307-34957307 GCF_038502225.1 Cherax quadricarinatus | reverse complement strand
AGCAGCTTCAGCACTGGTCTGGTGTAGAACACTCCAGCAGCACAGTGTTCACTCTCCACCACCAAGCAGCTTCAGCACTGGTCTGGTGTAGAACACTCCAGCAGCACAGTGTTCACTCTCCACCACCAAGCAGCTTCAGCACTGGTCTGGTGTAGAGCACTCCAGCAGCACAGTGTTCACTCTCCACCACCAAGCAGCTTCAGCACTGGTCTGGTGTAGAGCACTCCAGCAGCACAGTGTTCACTCTCCACCACCAAGCAGCTTCAGCACTGGTCTGGTGTAGAACACTCCAGCAGCACAGTGTTCACTCTCCACTACCAAGCAGCTTCAGCACTGGTCTGGTGTAGAGCACTCCAGCAGCACAGTGTTCACTCTCCACTACCAAGCAGCTTCAGCACTGGTCTGGTGTAGAGCACTCCAGCAGCACAGTGTTCACTCTCCACTACCAAGCAGCTTCAGCACTGGTCTGGTGTAGAGCACTCCAGCAGCACAGTGTTCACTCTCCACTACCAAGCAGCTTCAGCACTGAGACATAAAGATGACTGGAGTCTACACAACACCTGGGGAAAATAAGACTATGCAGATGGAACGAGAAAAGTTCTCAGAAGTGTAGACTGCTGTCAAGGTTGCCAGGTACTCAAGCTTTGACAACCACCACTGCTATGCTGGCTGTCAAGGTTGCCAGGTACTCAAGCTTTGACAACCACCACTGCTATGCTGGCTGTCAAGGTTGCCAGGTACTCAAGCTTTGACAACCACCACTGCTATGCTGGCTGTCAAGGTTGCCAGGTACTCAAGCTTTGACAACCACCACTGCTGTGCTGGCTGTCAAGGTTGCCAGGTACTCAAGCTTTGACAACCACCACTGCTGCGCTGGCTGTCAAGGTTGCCAGGTACTCAAGCTTTGACAACCACCACTGCTGCGCTGGCTGTCAAGGTTGCCAGGTACTCAAGCTTTGACAACCACCACTGCTATGCTGGCTGTCAAGGTTGCCAGGTACTCAAGCTTTGACAACCACCACTGCTGTGCTGGCTGTCAAGGTTGCCAGGTACTCAAGCTTTGACAACCACCACTGCTGTGCTGGCTGTCAAGGTTGCCAGGTACTCAAGCTTTGACAACCACCACTGCTGCGCTGGCTGTCAAGGTTGCCAGGTACTCAAGCTTTGACAACCACCACTGCTGCGCTGGCTGTCAAGGTTGCCAGGTACTCAAGCTTTGACAACCACCACTGCTATGCTGGCTGTCAAGGTTGCCAGGTACTCAAGCTTTGACAACCACCACTGCTGTGCTGGCTGTCAAGGTTGCCAGGTACTCAAGCTTTGACAACCACCACTGCTATGCTGGCTATCAAGGTTGCCAGGTACTCAAGCTTTGACAACCACCACTGCTGTGCTGCCTGTCAAGGTTGCCAGGTACTCAAGCTTTGACAACCACCACTGCTGTGCTGGCTGTCAAGGTTGCCAGGTACTCAAGCTTTGACAACCATCACTGCTGTGCTGGCTGTCAAGGTTGCCAGGTACTCAAGCTTTTACAACCACCACTGCTGTGCTGGCTGTCAAGGTTGCCAGGTACTCAAGCTTTGACAACCACCACTGCTGTGCTGGCTGTCAAGGTTGCCAGGTACTCAAGCTTTGACAACCACCACTGCTGTGCTGGCTGTCAAGGTTGCCAGGTACTGAAGCCTTAGCTTATTATTATTAGCAGTAGTACTATTAGTAGTAGTAGTAATAGTAGTAGTAATAGTAATAAGAGCAGTAGTAGTAGTTGTTAAATTACTGCAGTAACTGGTGGTCATGTGACAGCTTACCCTCAGCTAAACGTTGCATGGTGACGTCTAATAGAAGGCTATACCAGGGGCGCCTTCCATTATAGCTGCCCCCTCCTCATCTTAACTCCAGCTAACTTAGTAAACTAACTCTTAACTCTGACTCCACTTGTCTCGTTAACCTCCTCCCACTCTCCCGCTCCTCGTTTACTGCGAGACTCCAGCTAAACGATCCTTTAATACCTTCATCTCTAATAGAACTAACTTGTCTCTTATTTTGGGCTAGTTGGTAAAATTAGGATATTTAATAGTGCGGGCGGGAGACAGGTTGTTTACAGTGGTAGATGGCTAGTACCTAGCCCTGGAAGGCTGCTAGTTACTACAGCAGTGGTAGATGGCTAGTACCTAGCCCTGGAAGGCTGTTAGTTACTACAGCAGTGGTAGATGGCTAGTACCTAGCCCTTGAAGGCTGCTAGTTACTAAAACAGTGGTAGACGACTAGTACCTAGCCCTGGAAGGCTGGTAGTTACTACTACAGTGGTAGATGGCTAGTACCTAGCCCTGGGAGGCTAGTAGTTGCTATTACTGTGGTAGATGGCTAGTACCTAGCCCTGGAAGGCTGGTAGTTACTAAAACAGTGGTAGATGACTAGTACCTAGCCCTGGAAGGCTGTTAGATAATACTACAGTGGTAGATGGCTAGTACCTAGCCCTGGAAGGCTGTTAGTTACTACAGCAGTGGTAGATGGCTAGTACCTAGCCCTGGAAGGCTGTTAGTTACTACAGCAGTGGTAGATGGCTAGTACCTAGCCCTGGAAGGCTGTTAGTTACTACAGCAGTGGTAGATGGCTAGTACCTAGCCCTTGAAGGCTGCTAGTTACTAAAACAGTGGTAGACGACTAGTACCTAGCCCTGGAAGGCTGGTAGTTACTACTACAGTGGTAGATGGCTAGTACCTAGCCCTGGGAGGCTAGTAGTTGCTATTACTGTGGTAGATGGCTAGTACCTAGCCCTGGAAGGCTGGTAGTTACTAAAACAGTGGTAGATGGCTAGTACCTAGCCCTGGAAGGCTGGTAGTTACTAAAACAGTGGTAGATGACTAGTACCTAGCCCTGGAAGGCTGTTAGATAATACTACAGTGGTAGATGACTAGTACCTAGCCCTGGAAGGCTGTTAGATAATACTACAGTGGTAGATGGCTAGTACCTAGCCCTGGAAGGCTGGTAGCTACTACAGTTGTAGATGGCTAGTACCTAGCCCTGGAAGGCTGTTAGATAATACTACAGTGGTAGATGGCTAGTACCTAGCCCTGGAAGGCTGTTAGATAATACTACAGTGGTAGATGGCTAGTACCTAGCCCTGGAAGGCTGGTAGCTACTACAGTTGTAGATGGCTAGTACCTAGCCCTGGAAGGCTAGTATTCAAATTCAATTCAAAGTTTATTCTCTATAAGGATTACAATGCTGAGTTAATAACAAAAAGGCACAATACCGTGACTTTGTCAATGGTCCAAGTCGGACCGAAACGTCGTCGTAAGCTTCTCTCTTTTATGTGCGGGTTTTTTGTGTATAATGCTGAGTTTACAGAATTTGGTTATTGTGTGGTTTACATGTAGTAAAATAATAATTACAGAGTGTACCACTAGAACACCTAGCATGGCTAGGCATTTCGGGCAGACTTATATTAAATCTTAAGTTTAAAATATTACAAAATTATGAGTTAAGTTGGTATTATGGCTAAGTGACTAAATACTAGTTTGTGAGTTTAGCAATGTGAATGCTTTTGTTTTGGTACTATACATAGTTTCAGTATTGGAGTATCACAGGCCAACTTATGACTAATTAAGATTCATTATTTTGAGATTGAGATTGATATTTCTGTTTATGGTCAAATGGGTGAGTGAGTGTAAGTGTTAACCACCAGGTGGTATTCGTATTATTAGTTGACAGGGTGTATCAGGGAGATAAGATGTTTTCTGATGGTAGTTTTGAAGGTGATGAATGTGTCTGCAGTTTTGGAATTTTCAGGTAGGGTGTTCCAGATTTTAGGGCCTTTGACATACATTGAATTTTTGTAAAGGTTTAGTCGGACATGGGGAATGTCATAGAGATGTTTGTGTCTGGTGTTGTGCCTGTGGGTTCTGTCACAACTATCAAGAAAGCGTTTTAGGTCAAGGTTAATATTGGAATTTAAGGTCCTGTAGATGTAGATTGCACAGTAGTAAGTGTGGATGTACTGGACAGGGAGTAAGTTTAGATCTATGAAGAGTGGGGGGCTGTGTTGTCAGGGATGAGATTTAGTGATTATTCTTACTGCGGCTTTTTGTTGGGTTATTATTGGCTTTAGGTGTGTTGCTGCAGTTGAACCCCAAGCACAGATAGCATAGGTGAGGTATGGATATATAAGTGAATGGTATAGTGTGAGAAGGGCAGTTTGCGGCACGTAGTATCTTATCTTGGAGAGGATCCCAACCGTTTTGAATACTTTTTTGGTTATGTGTTGGATATGGGTGCTGAAGTTCAGGTTGTTGTCGAGGTATAGACCTAGGAATTTGCCCTCATTATGCCTGGCAATTAGAGTGTTGTCGATCTTAATGTTAATTTGCGCATCTCCTGCTCTGCTACCAAACATAATGTAGTAGGTTTTGTCAACGTTAAGCGTAAGTTTATTGGCTGTCATCCAAGTCGATATTTTGATCAGCTCCTCATTAACAATGGTGTTGAGGGTTGCAAGATTAGGATGAGAGATGACATAAGTCGTGTCGTCAGCAAAGAGAATGGGGTTCAGGTGTCGAGATACGTTTGGAAGATCATTGATGTATATGAGGAAGAGCAGGGGACCAAGGACACTTCCCTGCGGAACTCCAGTATCAAGTGGCTTTGTTGTTGATGCTGTGTCTTTAATGGTGACATACTGATACCTATTAGTAAGGTAAGATTTGAAATATGCAAGCGCATGGCCTCTTATACCATAATGGTCAAGTTTGTGGAGTAGGATGCCGTGGTCTACTGTGTCAAAAGCTTTTCTTAGGTCAATAAAAATTCCTAGTGGATATTCCTTATTTTCCAATGCTGTGTAAAGCAGATCTAGCATTTTTTATGATTGCAACGTTAGTGCTTTTATTTTTCCTGAATCCAAATTGGCAGGGGCTGAGTATGTTTTGTGACGTTATAAATGAATACAGTCTCCTGTGCACGAGTTTCTCAAAGATTTTGGATAGCAATGGTAGGTTTGATATTGGCCTATAGTTGTTTAAATCTGTAGGGTCACCACCTTTACGTATTGGTGTAACCCTTGCCGTCTGGAGTAATTTCGGGAAGGTGCTAGTTTCTAGTGAATTGTTAAAAAGTAATGAGATAATATGCGAGAGGACATGAGCCACTCTTTTGTACAATAATGGTGGGACATGAGACAGATTCCCTGAGTTATTTTTAAGTGACTTTATAATCTCGGTGACTTCCGTGGGCTCAGTTGGAGCAAGATAGAAGGAATTTGGGAAATTCCCATCTAGGTAGTCCCCGGCACGGGCATTGGTACGTGGGATTTTATTGGCGAGATTAGAACCTATGGTTGAGAAGAAGTCGTTTATCTTGTTAGCTGTGTCAGTGGGTTGCAGTGGTGTTTCATTAGGTTTAGTTAGGACAATATTCTTGTTTTTTTTCAGTTTGTGGGTCCCTAGAATCTGAGAGAGTGTTTTCCAGGTCTTTATTATATCTCCTCTTTTGTCAGTGAATCTACTGGAGTAGTATAGTTGTTTGGCTTTCTTTATTACTTTGGTGAGGACTGATGAATAGTGTTTAAGAATATCTTTGTGTATTAAGCCCTGTCTATATTGCTTTTCATATTGGTGTTTCTTATCAATGGATTTCAGAATGGTGCTGGTTAGCCATGGGCAACCGAGCCGTTTGTTTGTGATCTGTTTCGTTTTTACATAAGAACATAAGAAAGGAGGAACACTGCAGCAGGCCTGTTGGCCCATACTAGGCAGGTCCTTTACAATTCATCCCACTAACAAACATTTGACCAACCCAATTTTCAATGCTACCCAAGAAATAAGCTCTGATGTGCAAGTCCCACTCAAATCCAACCCTTCCCACTCATGTATTTATCCAACCTAAAATTAATTTTTCATGCCCCTCTGAAAATTCTATCCAAACAGACTCTGTATGTGTTACTTCAGACTTAATACCCGTTTTTATGCAACAGTTCAAGCGATCTCGGACATACAATGCCACCCCACCCCCCTTCCCGATACTTCTATCTACTTGGAACAATTTAAAACCCTGAATGTGACATTCTGCAGGCATGTCCCGACTTTTTGAATTAAACCACGTCTCAGTAATGGCAAATACATCTGTGTTACCTGCACTAGCAACTAGTCTCAACTCGTCCATCTTATTCCTAGCACTGCGACTATTTGTGTAATAAATATTTAATGACCCTCCTGTCTCTTTACCCTTCCTGCTCCTTTCTGTTATTCCACTAAACCTATTACTGTCATTATCAATTAGTGCCACTGGCTTCCAATATCCTCCTCATTTTGCCTATTACTAGTTCTCCTAGTACTCATGTTACTACCCTGCGACTTCACAGTTTTCCCGCCAAAACCCATACCACTAACTATTCCTAGTTTAAAGACCTAACAGCTCCCTCCACTGCGTTGGCCAGTGCTCCCACCCCACACCTAGACAAGTGAACCCCATCCCTGGCATACATGTCATTTCTGCCATAGAAGAGGTCCCAGTTGTCAATGAATGTTACCGCATTTTCCTTACAGTATTTGTCCAGCCAGCAATTGACACCAATTGCTCTGGACAACCATTCATTTCCAACTCCTCTCCTTGGCAAAATGCCACATATGACAGGTTTCCCACCCTTCTTCCTAATTATCTCTATTGCTGACCTATACCTGCTAATCAGGTCCTCACTCCTACGTCTGCCAACATCGTTGCCTCCAGCACTGAGACAGATAATAGGATTGCTCCCATTACCTCTCATTACAATGTTTGTTGTATAGTCTAAGTAGTTTGTTAAGAAAAATGTCTGTCCAGTCACCAATACCATTGGCCTTGGAGAATTCTGTAGGCCAGTCAACAGTCTCTAGGTCAGCTGTGAACTTCCTTATTGAGGCCTCATCATGGAGTCTAAATGAGACTTTGTTGTATTCAAGGGGTGGTTTACTAATGTTTGTCAAGAGGAAGGTAGGGTAGTGGTCTGTAGTGCTATCTGTGATTATCCCTGATTTAAGGGGGGCTAGTATATTGGTCCACATGTGGTCTATTATAGTTGCACTTGTTTCAGTGAGCCTGGTTGGTTTAGTTATTGTTGGTATGAGAAGTGTGTTGTTCATATTGTTGATGAAATCAGTTACAGGCTGATCATCTAGTAGGCCAAGGTTGATGTTGAAGTCTCCAGCTAAGAGAAGGTGGTGCTTATTCATTTGTCTGTTTGTTATTAGTGCCTTTAATTTCTTACTGAAGTTTGGGATGTTTGTGTGGGGTATCCGGTAAATGGCACCGATTGTTAAAGGCGTCTTAAGGTTTTTTACAGTAAAATTAGCAAAAATGTATTCTCCATATTCATCACTAAAGCAAGTGGTGCTAATACAAGATAATTGGTTAGAGTAATAGATTGCAATACCACCCCCAACTTGGTATGGTCTGCAGTTGTGGATTGCTGTGTATCCTGGTAGAGGGTAGATATCTATTGTGTCCTGCTTAAGCCAGGTCTCAGTAAGAATAATGCAGGAGAAGGGTGTCTTTAGTGATTCAAGGAGTGCCAGGAGGTCATCATAGTGTTTGCTTAAGGACCTGATGTTGTAGTTAAGTACTGATAGACTTTTATCATTGTTTAGGATAGTGCTGGCTTGTGATGCTGTGTAGTAAAGGCAGTTACTTTCCAATAGGTTTTGATTGTGTGTCAGATTATGTAGGTTTAGATCAGGGTCAACGTGATCAATTATCTTCTAGGTTTAAATTATGGTTATTTATATCCTGAGTTGTGTGTTGAGTTTTAGTACTGATATCTGTAGTGGTGGGAAGTTTGGACAAGTATATAGCTATAGCATTTTGGTCATATAGAGTATAGTCACTAATACACATAATGAAGTTGGTGTTGTCTATGTGTTGTGCTGGAATGAACTAAAGTACAACTAGGTATAAACTAATAATATAAAAATACAAATTAAAAATAGCACCAGGCTCTCACTAGTAATTACACTATGGTCTAATATAATGACTTTGGTACTGACTATGTATTGAGCTAGAATGAGCTATAGTACAACTGAGTTTAATCTAATGATATAAAAAAGGCACAAGACTCTCAATTGTAATTGCACTAAGGTGTTATATAAGTTGTTTACAAGAATTAGAGTATAACTAGATTTAAATTGACAAGATAAAATATACAAGTTAAGGTAGCAAAAGAATAAAAAAAGTAGAAAAAAAAATATATGAGGTAGCTGGTACTAGTTAGCAAAAGATAGTTAAGGGCCTTGAACAATAATATAATTGAAATATACACTAATTGCACACACAATATAGTCACTAAGATATGAAAACAATCTTAGAGTAGGACTTATAATATAAACTTATAATATAAAAATACAAATTGAAATGGTACTTGCAATTGCACTAGAGTCTGGTATAGGTTGTTGACAAGATCAAGAGTATAACTAGATTTAAATTGACAAAATAAAATTCACAATTAAAGTACCAAAAGAATAATAGTAAAAAATAACAATGGTAATGTCTTGGTTATAATATGATAGTAAGATGGTAGACAGGTACACAAGTACACAGGTACCCAGGTACACAGGTACAAAGGATAATATAAAGGTTGGAGTTGAATATACAAACTTGAAAATTTGGCAACAAAATGTTATGGGAAGTATAAAATAATGTTTAATGTACAAAAGTAAAATTGACTGGTAGTAAATATGGTGTTTAATAAAATTTTAGTAAGTAATAATGATTACAAAAAAAGTGAAAAAGTAATGTTTATTTAATTCAATATTGCACTGGTAGTTATACTAGAGGTTATATGGCAGTACAAGGTAATTAAGAGTACTCTAAGATAATAAATGTGGTATTAAAACAGGTAAAGGTAATTAGACAAGTAATGGTTATTAAATGTCAAAAATGTTAAGAGTAAATTGAAATTATAGTAAAAATGGTAATTATTAATTTTAGTAAGTAATATCAATTAATAGTATTTAAAAAAATATGAGGTAGTAATATGGACAGAGAAAGTATCAATTCAGCTAATATTTAAGCAAACAATAGTAAATAAGAAAATTACATAAGGTGACTTATGCTTACTAGTAAAATCACAAAATGAGGTAGTTGATTATTTAATTACTAAGAGATTGTACAATGAAATTTGAACAATAATGGAGCAAAACGTACACTACACTATCTAGGCTTTTAGGTTGGACATTTAGTTATTCTCTGTAAGATTAGTATCCCTGAGAAATCGTGATAGATCATTCTCGTTCGTGATTGTGTACAGTTGACCTACATTTGTTTTCCTAACAAGAATTTTCCCATCTCGTGTGAAGCATTGGTGTATTGTGTCATTATTCTCCCGCTTAAGTTTTCTGACTCTATACAGGAGGTTCTGACGTTTTTTGGTAAGACACTCGTTTATGTATACCTCTTTCTTTACTTTAATAGATGCAATAATTAAGTCTTTTTTCCTGTCATGTGAGTGGAATCTAAGCATAACACTTTTTCTACCATGGGATCCTACTAACCTGGCTTCTTTTATTTCTGACTCTGGTACAATAACACTTGTTTGGTCCTTTATGATCTGCAGAGTAATTTCTTTACTGTTCGTTTGGTTCATATCACTGGGAAAAAGTGGACTGTTAACTATTACTGCGTCCGATAGTTTATCTTGTTCAGTTTTATCTTCTTGGAGAGCAAAGTAGTCACTGAACTGGTTATCTAAGTTGTTCTTCCATTCTTTTACTGCTTCTTCAACCTTTGTATTAAGAGATATTATTTGTTGGGTATGGCTATCTATGACTGCTTGGATGGTCTTGTCACAGTTAGTCATTCCTGGTGTTGATAACTTTTGTTCAAGACTGAGGATTTTGTTCTCGAGTTGTGTCATCCTGGTGTCTTGTTTTGTTAGTGTCTCTCGAAGATTCATATTTTCAATAACTAAAGTGGAGATGCATGTCTTTAGGGTATCTGGATCGTTGGTCATACCTGAGAGACTACTTGGTAGGTTGAATCCGGGGAAGAGAGGGGAGGATGGGCTGGTGGCAGCCATGTTTGTTGTTATTGTTGTGGTGTCGCCTTGAGCGGTGGTGAGTGGGGTGGTTGGTGGGCCGGCGTCCTCCTGGCTACACTTGTTGAATAGTTGATTTTTCGGTGTTTTCTTGCCGGCCTTGGTGCTGTTTCCTCTTAGATTGCGCCTCATAATACTACAGGAATTGTTGTAGTTAAGAAGAAGTTGTAGTTATACAAAGCTTAGGGTTACGTTGTTCGGCTGGCAGCGGGGTGTTGCTTTCGGTTTGTGGGCAGTCTTCCTTTGATCTCTATTATTTTCGATTTGTAGGTTTCACTGTAGGTAATCTTTGGTCATTCTGGGTGCTACGTTGGGTACTGCAGTTTTGTTTGTAACTAGGTCATCATAGGAGCATTGGTAGCTCTGATAGTTGGAGAAAAGTACGGAGCTTGGAGGTCGCTGCTGCCGCTGTCGTAGGCAATGAGTAGGTGATATTACAGTGGTTGATGGCTGTTAGTTACTACTGCAGTGGAAGATGGATAGTACCTAGCCCTGGAAGGCTGGTACTTACTACTGCAGTGGAAGATGGCTAGTACCTAGCCCTGGAAGGCTGGTACTTACTACTGCAGTGGAAGATGGCTAGTACCTAGCCCTGGAAGGCTGGTACTTACTACTGCAGTGGAAGATGGCTAGTACCTAGCCCTGGAAGGCTGGTACTTACTACTGCAGTGGAAGATGGCTAGTACCTAGCCCTGGAAGGCTGGTAGTTACTTCTACAGTGGTAGATGGCTAGTACTTAGCCCTGGAAGGCTGGTAGTTACTACAGTGGTAAATGGCTAGTACCTAGCCCTGGAAGGCTAGCAGTTGCTATTACAGTGGTTGATGGCTAGTTCCTAGCCCTGGAAGGCTGGTAGTTACTACTGCAGGGAAAGATGGCTAGTACCTAGCCCTTAATGGCTGGTAGTTACTACTACAGTGGTAGATGGCTAGAACCTAGCCCTGGAAGGCTGCTAGTTACTACAGCAGTGGTAGATGGCTAGTACCTAGCCCTGGAAGGCTGCTAGTTACTAAAACAGTGGTAGATGACTAGCACCTAGCCCTGGAAGGCTGTTAGTTACTACTACAGTGGTAAATGGCTAGTACCTAGCCCTAGAAGGCTGGTAGTTACTACCACAGTGGTAGATGGCTAGTACCTAGCCCTGGAAGGCTGCTAGTTACTACAGTTGTAGATGGATAGTACCTAGCCCTGGAAAGTTGGTAGTTACTACTACAGTGGTAGATTGCTAGTACCTAGCCCTGGAAGGCTGCTAGTTACTACTACAGTGGTGGATGGCTAGTACCTAGCCTTTGAAGGCTGCTAGTTACTACTACTGTGGTAGATGGCTAGTACCTAGCACTTGAAGGCTACTAGTTACTACTACAGTGGTAAATGGCTAGTACCTAGCCCTGGAAGGCTGCTAGTTACTACTACATTGTTAGATGGCTAGTACCTAACCCTGGAAGACTGCTAGTTACTACTACAGTGGTAGGCGGCTAGTACCTAGCCCTGGAAGACTGCTATTTACTACTACAGTGGTGGATGGCTAGTACCTAGCCTTAGAAGGCTGCTGCTAGTTATTACTACAGTGGTAGATAGCTAGTACTTTGCCCTGGAAGGCTAGTGGTTGCTACTACAGTGGCAAATATTTAGTAACTAGCCCTGGAAGTCTGCTAGTTACTACTACAGTGGTAGATTACTAGTACCTGGTCATTGAAAGCTGGTAGTTACTGTTACAGTGGTAGATGCTAGTACCTAGCCCTGGTAGACTGCTGATTACTGTTACCTGGAGAGGGTTTCGGGGGTCAACGCCCCCGCGGTCCAGTCTGACACCAGGCCGCGTGGTGGATCAGGGTTTGATCAGCCAGGCTGTTACTGCTGGCCGCACGTAATCTGACGTACGAGCCACAGCCTGGCTGATCAGGTGCCGACTTTAGGTGCCTGTCCGGTGCCTTTCTGAAGACACCAAAGGGTCTATTGGTACTCCCCCTTGTGTATGCCTGGAGGCAGTTGAACAGTCTTGGGCCCCTGACACTGATTGTGTTGTCTCTTAGTGTACTCGTGGCCTCCCTGCTTCTTACTGGGGAAATGTTGCATCTCTTGCCGAGTCTTTTGCTTTCGTAGGGAGTGGTTTTCATGTGCAAGTTTGGTTCTAATCCTTCTAGGATTTTTCAAGTGTATATTATCATGTAAAGTATGTTTCTCGCCTGCATTCCAGGGAATACAAATCAAAGGATTTCAACAGTTCCCAGTAATTTAGGTGCTTTATCGTACTTAAGTGGGCAGTGAAAGTTCTTTGTACACTCTCCAGGTCAGCAATTTCGCCATCCTTGAAGGGGGTAGTTAGTGTACAGCAGTATTCCAGCCTAGAGAGCACAAGCGATTTGAAGAGAATCATCATGGGTTTGGCGTCCATATTTTGAAGGTTCTGATTATCCATCCTATCATTTTTCTAGCAGATGAGGTAGATACATTGTTGTGGTCTTTGAAGGTGAGATTCTCTGACATTATCACTCCCAGGTCCTTCACATTAGTTTTTAGCTTATGTGGTTGGAATTTGTTTTATACTCCAATGTAGTTTGAATTTCCTCACGTTTTCCGTATCAGAGAAATTGAAATTTCTCGTTATTGAACTTCAATTGTTTTCTGTAGCCCATTTAAAGATTTGGTTGATGTCCGCCTGGAGTCTTGCAGTGTCATCATTGGAGGACTGTCATGCAAATTCGGGTGTCATCCGCAAAGGAAGATACGGTGCTGTGGCTTACATCTCTGTCTATGTCAGATATGAGGATGAGGAACAGGATGGGAGCGAGTACTGTGCCTTGTGGAACAGAGCTTCTCACAGTAGCTGCCTCTTACTTTACTCTGTTTACTACTACTCTTTGTGTTCTATTTGTTACGAAGTTATAAATCCATCTACCAACTTTTCCTTTTATTCCTTTGTCACGCATTTTGTTCACAATTACACCAAAATCTGTGTATACTACATCTGCATTTTGCTTTTTCACTAAAACATCCAGGACCTTGTCATAGTGATCCAGTAGCTGGGACAGACAGGAGCGACCTGCTCTAAACCTGTGTTGCCCTGGGTTGTGTAAATGATGGGTATCTAGGTGGTTGGTGATCTTGCTTCTTAGAACCCTTTCAAAGATTTTTTTTGATAGGGGATGTTAGCGCTATCAGTCTGTAGTTCTATGGCAATTACTTTACTGCCACCTTTGTGGAGTGGGGATATGTCTGTTGTTTTTGTGACTGTGGGATGACTCCTGTGTCCATGTTCCCTCTCCATAGAATGCTGAAGGCACGTGACAGGGGCTTCTTGCAATTCTTGATGAACACGGAGTTCCACGAGTCCGGGCCTGGGACAGAGTTAATGGGCATGTCATTAATTGCCTTTTCGAAGTCTTGTGGTGTTAGGATAATATCAGAGATTTTTGAAGTGACCAAATTTTGAGTCTCGGTCATAAAAAAAATCATTTAGATTGTCGACCCTGAGTCTGGTTAATGGCTCACTGAACACTGAGTCATACTGGAACCTTATCTCACTTATTTCTTTGCTGTTATCTATGGAGGTCCCATCTCGTCTAAGCACGGGTCCAATATTGAATGTTGTTCTCGCCTTAGATTTGGCCTAAGAGAAGAAGCGTTTTGGGTTTCTTTCAATTTTATTAATGGCTTTAAGTTCTTAAGGTTCTTGTCTACTGTAAGATTCTTTAAGCTTAAGTTCGATATTTGATATTTCTCTGACCAGTGCCTCCGTTCGTAATTCAGATATACTGCCTCCTCTCAGCAATTGTGTGATTCGTCGCCTTCGTCTGTATAGGGAGCGTCTCTTTCTAGTTTGCATCTTCTCTTTTACTTAACAGAAAGTGCCTTGAGCAGATCTCAAGTGCCACAGAGTTAATTTTTTCTAGGCAAAGGTTCAAATCCCTGTTGATTAGGATATCGTCCAAGCTTGTGTCATTTAGGACATGGTTGACTTGTTCCCAGTGTATGTTTTTGTTATCGAAGTTGAATTTCGTGAAGGTATCCTCATAACTGATCACATTTTGTTGGTCAGGAGCCCTGTGCATACATGCCTGTATCTCTATTATGTTGTGAACCGAGTGTGTTGTCTTTGATACTGTTATATTACCTATCAGATCGCCCTAGTTAGTGAAGATGAGGTCCAGTGTATTTTCTAGTCTTGTAGGCTCTATTGTTTGCTGGTTTAATGTGAATTTGGTGCCTCCTGGGGTGATTTCTGCTAAAAAAAATCATTTGCTTCACTCCTCCAATTTAGGTGTCTCAAGTTGAAATCCCCCAGTAGCAATAGATTTTCCCGACAGTGGTCAATTTTCAAAAGCTGTTCTTGGAATTGCTGAGTTGTAGCCAGAGGCTTGTATACAACCACAATGACAAGGTTTTGGTTTTCGATCTTGACCGCCAAAACTTCAACTACATCATTTGAGGTTTTTAGTAGTTCTGAGCAAATGACCAGTTCTGTGATGTACAGGCCAACCCCTCCTTGTTGCCTATTTAGTCTGCCGGAATAGGTTATAACCTGGGATCTGTATTTCGTTGTCAAAATGATCCTTTATGTGAGTCTCTGTGAAAGCTGCAAACACTGTATTTGACTCTATGAGCAGTCCCTTGATGTAAGGTATTTTGTTTGTTGATGGCTTTAGACCCTATATGTTTGCAAAGATAAATATCATTATATTGATGGAATTTAGGGGGGCTTTGGTGGCATTAATATCTGTTGTTATGGACTGGAGGTCAGACTGCCCCTCCACTCCAGAAGTATTTTCAGTTGGTGTAAGATTTCTGTCATTTGCCCGTCTTTTTTCTTTCTTGGCACTAAAAACCCTCTGGAGAGGTTTTGGCTTTCCTTTTTGTTTCCCATCTTCTGGGTGGTCTGTATCTTGTCCCCTTTAGATAGTGTGCCTGACAACATATGTTATAGCACTGTCTTTCATGGACTGACGAGTGACACATTTCAGGGTGAAATAAGTTACAAGAAGAAGAGTTGCACCCTCCTGTTGTCATGTGGGTGCAGCATTGTTTGGGATGGTCAAAAGGGCATTTCCCGCCTGTTTTTTTTTTTCAGATATACTATGCCTGCAGATACCCATGGCATAGAATTTGCATAGATTGAATTATTGTTTGCCAGGATTTTTTGTGCTTGCATTCCCTGCTGGTGCATTTTTTCTGTTTCCCCTCTGCCTAGTGGACTCCACTAGCAGTAGGATATATTACCAAAAACAACTGGTGAGAGCTCCATTGTTGGTGCTAGTGAGGATAGGAATAAGACAGGTAAACATGCACCAACAGGGAATACAGTCACAGAAACCCAAGGTAAACGGAAACCAAGCCTGTGCACATACTATGCACTTGGTATCTGCAGGCATGGGAAATCTGGAAAAACAGATGGGACGTGCAACTATGACCACCCTAGAAAATGCCGTGCCCATATGACAACAGGAAAATGCAAACTCCCTTCCTGTAAGCTTTTTCACCCTGAAATGTGTCCCTCTTCAGTACAGGAAAGACTGTGCTATAACTTAAATTGCCAGGCACACCATCTAAAGGGGACAAAAAGATACAAAACATCCAGGCCATGGGAAAACCTGGGTAGCCACAGCCACTCAAGAGGGAGAGGTTTTTTAGTGCCAGGAAGGAAAAAAAACTGGCAGGAAATGGCAGAAATCGTACACCAAATCCAGTCATTCCTGGAGTGGAACCACAGTCGATGGCCTCCACTCCAAACCAACAGATACAGATACTAATGCCGGAAAAAAATCCCCCCCCCCCTCAGTACCAACAATACCACCAGTCCGATGACATTCTTCTTTGCAAATATACAGGGTCTAAAGCCAGCAACAAACAACAAAAGCCTTTCATCCGTGGACTGCTTGCAGAGGCAAATGCAATGTTCGCGGCTTTCACTGAGACCCACATAAAGGATCACTTGGACAACGAAATATGGATCCCAGGTTGCAACCTATACAGATGCGACAGAGTGAACAGGTAAAAGGGGGATGTTGGCCTGTACATCGCAAGAGTCACTTGTTTGCACAGAACTGCTTAATGCCTCAAATGATGTAGTGGAAGTTTTAGCAGTAAAGATCGAGAACCAAAACCTAGTCATTGTGGTAGTCTACAAGCCTCCGGATGCAACGTCCCAGCAATTCCAGGAACAGCTGTTAAAAATTGACCACTGTCTGGAAAATCTGCCAGCTCCTGCCCCCAACATCTTGCTCCTGGGGGATTTCAACTTAAGGCACCTAAAATGGAGGAATATAGCAAATAATATTGTTGCAGAAATAACACCAGGAGGCAGCTCTGATGAAAACTCACACTCACACGAGCTTTTAAATCTCTGCACAAAATTCAATTTAAACCTGCAAATAATAGAGCCTACTAGACTGGAGAATACACTAGACCTCATCTTCACTAACAATGATGATCTGATACGAAATGTCACCATATCAAAAACAATATACTCAGATCACAACATAATTGAGGTTCAGACATGTATGGGCGGAGCCCCAGACCGACATAATGAGATTAGTCACGAGGGAGCATTCACCAAATTCAACTTCAATAACAAAAACATAAAGTGGGACCAAGTAAACCAAGTCCTAACCGATATAAGCTGGGAAGATAGAATAAGCAACACAGACCCCAACTTATGCCTAGAACAGATTAACTCGGTGGCACTCGATGTATGCACAAGGCTTATTCTTCTAAGAAAAAGGAGGAGTAGATGTAAAATAGAAAGAGACAGGCGCTCCCTTTACAGGCGACGGAAAAGAATAACAGAGCGGCTAAAAGAGGCCAATATATCTGAAATGCGTAGGGAGGTACTGGTCAGAGAAATAGCAAACATCAGACTTAAGCTAAAGGAATCTTATAGGAGTCAGGAATCGCGGGAAGAACTAAAAGCCATAAATTAAATCGAAAGAAACCCAAAGTATTTCTTTTCCTATGCCAAATCAAAGTCGAGAACAACGTCCAGTATTGGACGGGTCGTACACAGATGACAGCAAGGAAATGAGTGAGCTACTCAAGTCCCAATATGACTCAGTTTTTAGCAAGCCGCTAACCAGACTGAGAGTCGAAGATCAAAATGAATTTTTTATGAGAGAGCCACAAAATTTGGTTAACACAAGCCTATCCGATGTTATCCTGACGCCAAATGACTTCGAACAGGCGATAAATGGCATGCCCATGCACTCTGCCCCAGGGCCAGACTCATGGAACTCCGTGTTCATCAAGAACTGTTGCTACTGCTCTTGTTGCTACTACTGTTGCTGCTGCTGTTGTTGTTGTTGCTCTTTTTGCTACTGCTCTTGTTGCTGCTGCTGTTACTACTGTTGTGCTGCTACTGCTGCTGTTACTGCTGCTGTTGTTGTTACTGCTGTTGTTGCAGCCATTGCTTATGTTGCTGCTGCTGTTACTGCTGTTGTTGCTACTGTTATTGCTACTGCTGTTGTTGCTGCACCTGTTACTGCTGCTGTTGGTGCTACTGCTGTTGTTGCTGCTGTTGTTGTTACTGCTGTTGTTGTTACTGCTGTTGTTGCTACTGCTGTTGTTGTTACTACTGTCGTTGCTGCTGCTGTTACTGTTGCCGCTGCTGTTACTGCTGTTGCTACTATTGTTGCTGCTACCCCGCCCCCCTGCTCTCCCCGCCCCCTGCTTCCCCCTCCCCCTGCTTCCCCCGCCCCCTGCTTCCCCCGCCCCCTGCTTCCCCCGCCCCCTGCTTCCCCCGCCCCCTGCTTCCCCCGCCCCCTGCTTCCCCCGCCCCCTGCTTCCCCCGCCCCCCTGCTTCCCCCGCCCCCCTGCTTCCCCCGCCCGTGCTTCCCCCGCCCACTGCTTCCCCCGCCCCCCTGCTTCCCCCGCCCCCTGCTTCCCCCGCCCCTGCTTAACCCCGCCCCCTGCTTCCCCCGCCCCCTGCTTCCCCCGCCCCTTGCTTCCCCCGCCCCCTGCTTCCCCCGCCCCCTGCTTCCCCCGCCCCCTGCTTCCCCCGCTCCCTGCTTCCACCGCCCCCTGCTTCCCCCGCCCCCCTGCTTCCCCCGCCCCCTGCTTCCCCCGCCCCCTGCTTCCCCGCCCCCCTGCTTCCCCAGCCCCCTGCTTCCCCCGCCCTCTGCTCCCCCCGCCCCCCTGCTCCCCCCTCCCCCTGCTCCCCCCGCCCCCTGCTTCCCCCGCCCCCTACTTCCCCCCGCCCCCCTGCTTCCCCCGCCCCCCTGCTTCCCCCGCTCCCTGCTTCCCCCACCCCCTGCTTCCCCTGCCCCCCCTGCTTCCCCCGCCCCCTGTTTCCCCCGCCCTTTGCTTCCCCCGCCCCCCTGCTTCCCCCGCCCCCCTGCTTCCCCCGCCCCCTGCTTCCCCCGCCCCCTGCTTCCCCCGCCCCCCTGCTTCCCCCGCCCCCTGTTTCCCCCACATCCCTACTTCCCCCGCCCCCCTACTTCCCCCGCCCCCCTACTTCCCCCGCCCCCTACTTCCCCCGCCCCCTGTTTCCCCCGCCCCCTGTTTCCCCCGCCCCCTGCTCCCCCCGCCCCCCTGCTTCCCCCGGCCCCTTCTTCCCCCGCCCCCTGCTTCCCCCGCCCTCTGCTTCCCCCGCCCCCTGCTTCCCCCGCCCCCCTGCTTCCCCCGCCTCCCTACTTCCCCCGCCCCCTACTTCCCCCGCCCCCCTACTTCCCCCGCCCCCCTACTTCCCCCGCCCCCTGCTTCCCCCGCCCCCTGTTTCCCCCGCCCCCTACTCCCCCTGCCCCCCTGCTTCCCCTGGCCCCTTCTTCCCCCGCCCCCTGCTTCCCCCGCCCTCTGCTTCCCCCGCCCCCTGCTTCCCCAGCCCCCTGCTTCCCCCGCCCCCCTGCTTACCCCGCCCCCTGCTTCCCCAGCCCCTTGCTTCCCCGCCCCCCTGCTTCCCCCGCCCCCTGCTACCCCCGCCCCCTGCTTCCCCCGCCCCCCTGCTTCCCCCGCCTCCCTGCTTCCCCCGCCTCCCTACTTCCCCCGCCCCCTACTTCCCCCGCCCCCCTACTTCCCCCGCCCCCTGCTTCCCCCGCCCTCTGCTCCCCCCGCCCCCCTGCTCCCCCCGCCCCCCACTAACCCCCCACCTGACACACGTCATTAACTATTAATTAATATAACTGAGGCTCCGACAAAAGTCACTTTCAAACTTTCACAGGAGAGTTATTTTAATGTTCTCCAGTAATATTAATTCCACTTAAAAGTTGTGAAAGATCTTGCTGTAGTATAGCGCTCGTCTCACAACTGAAAGGGTCCGGGTTCGATCACCGGGGCGCACTGACATGTCTGGTCACGCCTGCTGACACATGTGGTCCTTGATTAACGGCCGAAACATCGACACATGCACTAGTACAACGACGCTTGTAACAGCCAAGAATTTATTACACAACGTTTCCCCCAACTGTGACGTGCTTGACGTGTTGAAGTGACCAGTGTTGAGGTGACCAGTGTTGAGGTGACCAGCGTTGAAGTGGCCAGTGAAGTGACCAATGATGTGACCCCTTGTTGAGGTGACCCGTGTTGAGGTGACCCGTGTTGAGGTGACCAGCGTTGAGGTGACCAGCGTTGAAGTGGCCAGTGAAGTGACCAATGATGTGACCCCTTGTTGAGGTGACCCGTGTTGAGGTGACCCGTGTTGAGGTGACCAGCGTTGAAGTGACCAGTGTTGAGGTGACCAGCGTTGAAGTGGCCAGTGAAGTGACCAATGATGTGACCCCTTGTTGAGGTGACCCGTGTTGAGGTGACCCGTGTTGAGGTGACCAGCGTTGAGGTGACCAGCGTTGAAGTGGCCAGTGAAGTGACCAATGATGTGACCCCTTGTTGAGGTGACCCGTGTTGAGGTGACCCGTGTTGAGGTGACCAGCGTTGAAGTGACCAGTGTTGAGGTGACCAGCGTTGAGGTGACCAGCGTTGAAGTGGCCAGTGAAGTGACCAATGATGTGACCCCTTGTTGAGGTGACCCGTGTTGAGGTGACCCGTGTTGAGGTGACCAGCGTTGAAGTGACCAGCGTTGAAGTGGCCAGTGTTGAAGTGACCAGCGTTGAAGTGGCCAGTGTTGAAGTGACCAATGATGTGACCCCTTGTTGAGGTGACCCGTGTTGAGGTGACCAGTGTTCATGTGACCAGTATTGAGGTGATCAGTTTTGAGGTGACCCGTGATGTGACCAGTGTTGAGGTGACCAGTATTGAGGTGACCAGTGTTGAGGTGACCCGTGTTGAGGTGACCAGTGTTGATGTGACCAGTATTGAGGTGACCAGTGTTGAGGTGACCCGTGTTGATGTGACCAGTGTTGAGGTGGCCAATGTTGATGTAACTAGTGTTGATGTGACCTGCAACACAAGACCAAGGTGACCTGCAATACAATACAGGTTGACCTGCAATACAAGACCAAGGTGACCTGCAACACAAGACCAGGGTGACCTGCAATACAAGACCAGGGTGACCTGCAATACAAGACCATGGTGACCTGCAACACAAGACCATGGTGACCTGCAACACAAGACCTGGTGACCTGCAACACAAGACCAGGGTCTCTGATGGGTGTCACCCAGGGTGTGTGTTGGGTGGGTGGCCCAGGGTGTGTTGGGTGGGTCACCCAGGGTGTATGTTCAGTGGGTCACCCTGGGTGTGTGTTCAGTGGGTCACCCTGGGTGTGTGTTCAGTGGGTCACCCTGGGTGTGTGTTGGGCGGGTCACCCAGGGTGGGCCACCCAGGGTGTGTTGGGTGGGTCACCCTGGGTGTGTTGGGTGGGTCACCCAGGGTGGGTCTTGACAAGTTAAGTGTAAGTTAAGGTGGTTGTTAGTTAAGGATCTCAGACAAGTTTTAAACAGGTACTCAGCGAGTATTGTGTCTGCCTCTTGTCTGTATCACCTTTATCATCCTCCTCCAACTCTATTGCGTCTCGACCGTGAAATTGTAAAGTCAGTGGTATGTGTGTGTGTACTCACCTAATTGTGGTTGCAGGGGTCGATCCACAGCTCCTGGCCCTGCCTTTTCGCTGGTCGGTACTAGGTCCACTCTCTCCCTGCTCCGTGAATTTTATCGTATCTCTTCTTAAAGCTATGTATGGATCCTGCCTTCACTACATCACTCCCCAGATTTTTGTACTTCCTGACAACTCTATGGCTGAAGAAGTTGTTCCTAACATCCCTCTGATTCATCTGTGTCTTCACCTTCCAGTTGTGACCCCTTGTTGGTGTATCCCATCTCTGAAACATCCTGGCTCTCTCTGCCTTGTTGATTCCTCTCAGTATTTTGTATGTCCTTATCATGTCTTCCTATCCCTCCTGTCTTCCAATGTCGTCAGGTTGAGTTCCCTTAACCTCTCCTCGTAGGACATACCGCTTAGTTCCGAGATCAGTATTATTGCAAACTTTTGCACTTTCTCTAATTTCTTGACGTGCTTGACCAGGTGTGGGTTGCTTACTGGTGCTGCATACTCTCATACGGACATGACGTACACGATGTACAGAGTCTTCAACGATTTCTTACTCAGGCGTCGAAACGCTATTCTTAGATTTGCCAGGCGTCCATATGCTGCAGCAGTTATTTGGTTGATGTGCGCCTCAGGAGGTGTGCTCGGTATTATACTCACACCAAGACCCTTTTCCTTGAGTGAGGTTTGCAATATTTGGCCCCCTAGACTGTACTCTGTCCGCAGTCTTCTTTGACCTTCTCCATTCTTCATGACTTTGCACTTGGTGGGATTAAACCCCAGGAGCCAGTTGTTGGACCAAGCTTGCAGCCTGTCCAGATCCCTTTGTAGTGCTACTTGATCCTCATCCACTTGAGTTCTCCTCATTAGCCTCTCATCGTTTACAAACAGGGACACTTTTGAGTCTATCCCTTGCATTATGTTATTCACATATACCAGAAACAGCACTGTCCCAGGATTGATCCTTGTGGAACCCCGCTCGTCACTGGCGCCCACTCTGACACCTTGTCACGTACCATCACTCGTTGTTTCCTTCCTGTCAAGTATTCTGTGATCCATTGCAGTGCCTTTCCTGTTATCCCTACCTGCTCCTCTAGCTTTTCCAATAATCTCTTGTATGGAATTGTGTCGATCGAAAGTCTTCTTACAGTCCAAGACAATACAATCTACCCGCCCCTCTCCTGCCTTACTTCCGTTACCTTGTTGTAAAACTAAAGTAGGTTTGTGATACAGGATTTTTGCTCCCTGAAACTGTGTATGTGTGTGCTGCCCTATTTGTACTCACCTATTTGTGGCTGCAGGGGTCGAGTCTTAGCTCCTGGCCCCGCCTCTTCACTAGTTGCTACTGGGTCCTCTCTCTCCCTGCTCCATGAGCTTTATCAAACCTCGTCTTAAAACTATGTGTGGTTCCTGCCTCCACTACATCACTTTCTAGGCTATTCCACTGCCTGACAACTCTATGACTGAAGAAATACTTTCTGACATCCCTCTGACTCATCTGACTCGTCAACTTCCAATTGTGACCTCTTGTTTCGGTGTCCACTCCCTGGAACATCCTGTCTTTGTCCACCTTGTCTATTCCACGCAGTATTTTATATGTCGTTATCATGTCTCCCCTGACCCTCCTGTCCTCCAGTGTCGTCAGGCCGATTTCCCTTAATCTTTCTTCATAGGACATTCCCCTTAGCTCTGGAACTAACCTTGTCGCAAACCTTTGTACTTTCTCTAGTTTCTTGACGTGCTTTATCAAGTGCGGGTTCCAAACAGGTGCTGCATACTCCAGTATGGGCCTGACATACAAGGTGTACAGTGTCTTGAATGATTCCTTACTAAGGTATCGGAATGCTGTTCTCAGGTTTGCCAGGCGCCCATATGCTGCAGCAGTTATCTGATTGATGTGTGCTTCCGGAGACATGCTCGGTGTTATACTCACCCCAAGATCTTTCTCCTTGAGTGAGGTTTGCAGTCTTTGGCCACCTAGCCTATACTCTGTCTGTGGTCTTCTGTGCCCTTCCCCTATCTTCATGACTTTGCATTTGGCAGGATTAAATTCGAGAAACCATTTGCTGGACCAGGTGTCCAGTCTGTCCAGGTCTGTTTGAAGTCCTGCCTGGTCCTCATCAGATTTAATTCTCCTCATTAACTTCACATCATCTGCAAACAGGGACACTTCTGAGTCTAACCCTTCCATCATGTCGTTCACATATACCAAAAATAGCACTGGTCCTAGGACCGACCCCTGTGGACCCCGCTCGTCACAGGTGCCCACTGTGATACATCATTACGTACCATGACTCGTTGTTGCCTCCCTGTCAGGTATTCTCTGATCCATTGCAGTGCCCTTCCTGTTATATGCGCCTGATGCTCTAGCTTCTGCACTAATCTCTTGTGAGGAACTGTGTCAAAGGCCTTGTTGCAGTCCAAGAAGATGCAATCAACCCACCCCTCTCTCTCGTGTCTTACTTCTGTTATTTTATCATAAAACTCCAGAAGGTTTGTGACACAGGATTTGCCTTCCGTGAATCCGTGCTGGTTGGCATTTATACTCCTGTTCCGTTCCAGGTGCTCCACCACTCTCCTCCTGATAATCTTCTCCATAATTTTGCATACTATAAACGTCAATGACACAGGTCTATAGTTTAGTGCCTCTTTTCTGTCTCCTTTTTTAAAAAAGTGTGTGTGTGTGTGTGTGTGTGTGTGTACTCACCTATTTGTGGTTGCAGGGGTCGAGTCACAGCTCCTGTGTGTGTGTGTGTGTGTGTGTGTGTGTGTGTGTGTGTGTGTGTGTGCGTGCGTGCGTGCGTGCGCGCGTGTGTGTGTGTGTGTGTGTGTGTGTGTGTGTGTGTGTGTGTTTGGATGTTGATACGTTGTGGGGAGAGTATTGACAGTTAGCTGAGGTGGTGGTGATGCGAATGTTGGTGGTGACATAGGTAGTGTTGGTGATGTGTGGATAATGGGCGTAATTAGGAACACTGCGTATACTCAGATTTCAGATGCATGCTTGCACGCACCCCCACCCTCCCCCTCCCCTCCCCCCTCCCCTCCCCCCTCCCCGTACACACAACCATCAGCACTGTGTAAGTGACAATTCACAGAAGACGCCAGTGTCTCTGTTAACTGGAGTATCGTGTGAAAGGTACAACTCGGACTGGTGAAGACTGTCAGGGACTGTCTGAACTACCGCTGTTAACTGTACTTAACTGTTACCATCCAAAACTGGAAGCAAGAAGAGCGGGAATGTAGGGAGTAGAGGAATGATTGTAGTATAGAGTAGAGGATTGACTGTAGTATAGAGTAGAGGATTGACTGTAGTATAGAGTAGAGGATTGACTGTAGTATAGAGTAGAGGATTGACTGTAGTATAGAGTAGAGGATTGACTGTAGTATAGAGTAGAGGATTGACTGTAGTATAGAGTAGAGGATTGACTGTAGTATAGAGTAGAGGATTGACTGTAGTATAGAGTAGAGGATTGACTGTAGTATAGAACAGAGGAATGACTGTAGTATAGAGTAGAGGATTGACTGTAGTATAGAGTAGAGGATTGACTGTAGTATAGAACAGAGGAATGACTGTAGTATAGAGTAGAGGATTGACTGTAGTATAGAACAGAGGAATGACTGTAGTATAGATTAGAGGATTGACTGTAGTATAGAGTAGAGGACTGACTGTAGTATAGAACAGAGGAATGACTGTAGTATAGAGTAGAGGATTGACTGTAGTATAGAACAGAGGAATGACTGTAGTATAGAGTAGAGGATTGACTGTAGTATAGAGTAGAGGATTGACTGTAGTATAGAGCAGAGGAATGACTGTAGTATAGAGCAGAGGAATGACTGTAGTATAGAGTAGAGGATTGACTGTAGTATAGAGCAGAGGACTGACTGTAGTATAGAGCAGAGGAATGACTGTAGTATAGAACAGAGGAATGACTGTAGTATAGAGTAGAGGATTGACTGTAGTATAGAGCAGAGGAATGACTGTAGTATAGAACAGAGGAATGACTGTAGTATAGAGTAGAGGATTGACTGTAGTATAGAGCAGAGGAATGACTGTAGTATAGAACAGAGGAATGACTGTAGTATAGAGTAGAGGATTGACTGTAGTATAGAGCAGAGGAATGACTGTAGTATAGAACAGAGGAATGACTGTAGTATAGAGTAGAGGATTGACTGTAGTATAGAGCAGAGGAATGACTGTAGTATAGAGTAGAGGAATGACTGTAGTATAGAACAGAGGAATGACTGTAGTATAGAGTAGAGGATTGACTGTAGTATAGAGCAGAGGAATGACTGTAGTATAGAGTAGAGGATTGACTGTAGTATAGAGTAGAGGACTGACTGTAGTATAGAGTAGAGGAATGACTGTAGTATAGAGCAGAGGAATGACTGTAGTATAGAGTAGAGGATTGACTGTAGTATAGAGCAGAGGACTGACTGTAGTATAGAGTAGAGGAATGACTGTAGTATAGAGCAGAGGAATGACTGTAGTATAGAGTAGAGGAATGACTGTAGTATAGAGCAGAGGACTGACTGTAGTATAGAGTAGAGGACTGACTGTAGTATAGAGCAGAGGAATGACTGTAGTATAGAGTAGAGGATTGACTGTAGTATAGAGCAGAGGAATGACTGTAGTATAGAGTAGAGGATTGACTGTAGTATAGAGCAGAGGACTGACTGTAGTATAGAGTAGAGGAATGACTGTAGTATAGAGTAGAGGATTGACTGTAGTATAGAGCAGAGGACTGACTGTAGTATAGAGTAGAGCAGTGGTTCCCAAACTGGGGGTAAATTACCCCCTGGGGGTAATTTAACCATTTTTGGGGGGTAATGGAGGGGTGACAGAAAAAAAGTTATGAATTCTGAAAATCAAGAAAACAATGCGGTACCCGGTATGAGGATTGTTAACTATTATAAGTAAGTAATAAAGTTAAACCAAATAACAATAAACATCAAAAACTAATATACAGTATTAGAAAAGAAGAAATATATAGCTAAGTGTGTGGAAACCCAAAAGTATTTTGACAAGTATGCTTCAGGACAAAAGTCACTCAGTAGCCCAGATCGACCTGTCCAGTACGCGTCACTCACTTCCTGAGGCTGCCTCTATTTCACACTGTCAGTTTATCTGTGAGCATCAGCCGAGGTAGACATAAGCTGGTATGTATGTGTACTGCCCTGTGCAGTATATAGTTAGTATTTACCCACTGTTACTGTGAATTTGTAGCTATTATTAATTTTATATATAATGTATGTGTGGTTCTTACGTTTTCAATGGTTTTGCTAGGATTAGCAGAGTATGCCAGGCTGTATACGTTCACGTTTAGCCATATATATCAATAATAACATTTTGTGAAAGGGGTAACATGCTTTATGTGGCATGTTAAATTGGGTAACAAGCTGAAAAAGTTTGGGAACCACTGGAGTAGAGGATTGACTGTAGTATAGAGCAGAGGAATGACTGTAGTATAGAGTAGAGGATTGACTGTAGTATAGAGCAGAGGACTGACTGTAGTATAGAGTAGAGGAATGACTGTAGTATAGAGCAGAGGAATGACTGTAGTATAGAGTAGAGGAATGACTGTAGTATAGAGCAGAGGACTGACTGTAGTATAGAGTAGAGGACTGACTGTAGTATAGAGCAGAGGAATGACTGTAGTATAGAGTAGAGGAATGACTGTAGTAGAGAGTAGAGGAATGACTGTAGTATAGAGTAGAGGAATGACTGTAGTATAGAGCAGAGGACTGACTGTAGTAGAGAGTAGAGGAATGACTGTAGTATAGAGTAGAGGAATGACTGTAGTATAGAGCAGAGGACTGACTGTAGTAGAGAGTAGAGGAATGACTGTAGTATAGAGTAGAGGAATGACTGTAGTATAGAGCAGAGGACTGACTGTAGTAGAGAGTAGAGGAATGACTGTAGTATAGAGTAGAGGAATGACTGTAGTATAGAGCAGAGGACTGACTGTAGTAGAGAGTAGAGGAATGACTGTAGTATAGAGTAGAGGATTGACTGTAGTATAGAGCAGAGGACTGACTGTAGTATAGAGTAGAGGATTGACTGTAGTATAGAGCAGAGGACTGACTGTAGTATAGAGTAGAGGAATGACTGTAGTATAGAGCAGAGGAATGACTGTAGTATAGAGTAGAGGAATGACTGTAGTAGAGAGTAGAGGAATGACTGTAGTATAGAGTAGAGGAATGACTGTAGTATAGAGCAGAGGACTGACTGTAGTAGAGAGTAGAGGAATGACTGTAGTATAGAGTAGAGGAATGACTGTAGTATAGAGCAGAGGACTGACTGTAGTAGAGAGTAGAGGAATGACTGTAGTATAGAGTAGAGGAATGACTGTAGTATAGAGCAGAGGACTGACTGTAGTAGAGAGTAGAGGAATGACTGTAGTATAGAGTAGAGGAATGACTGTAGTATAGAGCAGAGGACTGACTAGTAGAGAGTAGAGGAATGACTGTAGTATAGAGTAGAGGAATGACTGTAGTATAGAGTAGAGGACTGACTGTAGTATAGAGTAGAGGATTGACTGTAGTATAGAGTAGAGGAATGACTGTAGTATAGAGCAGAGGACTGACTGTAGTATAGAGTAGAGGACTGACTGTAGTAGAGAGTAGAGGAATGACTGTAGTATAGAGTAGAGGATTGACTGTAGTATAGAGTAGAGGACTGACTGTAGTATAGAGTAGAGGATTGACTGTAGTAGAGAGTAGAGGAATGACTGTAGTATAGAGCAGAGGACTGACTGTAGTATAGAGTAGAGGACTGACTGTAGTAGAGAGTAGAGGAATGACTGTAGTAGAGAGTAGAGGACTGACTGTAGTAGAGAGTAGAGGAATGACTGTAGTATAGAGCAGAGGACTGACTGTAGTAGAGAGTAGAGGAATGACTGTAGTATAGAGCAGAGGACTGACTGTAGTAGAGAGTAGAGGAATGACTGTAGTATAGAGTAGAGGAATGACTGTAGTATAGAGTAGAGGATTGACTGTAGTATAGAGTAGAGGATTGACTGTAGTAGAGAGTAGAGGAATGACTGTAGTATAGAGCAGAGGACTGACTGTAGTAGAGAGTAGAGGATTGACTGTAGTATAGAGTAGAGGAATGACTGTAGTATAGAGCAGAGGACTGACTGTAGTATAGAGTAGAGGACTGACTGTAGTAGAGAGTAGAGGATTGACTGTAGTATAGAGCAGAGGACTGACTGTAGTATAGAGTAGAGGACTGACTGTAGTAGAGAGTAGAGGAATGACTGTAGTATAGAGTAGAGGATTGACTGTAGTATAGAGTAGAGGATTGACTGTAGTATAGAGCAGAGGACTGACTGTAGTATAGAGTAGAGGACTGACTGTAGTAGAGAGTAGAGGAATGACTGTAGTATAGAGCAGAGGACTGACTGTAGTATAGAGTAGAGGACTGACTGTAGTATAGAGTAGAGGACTGACTGTAGTAGAGAGTAGAGGAATGACTGTAGTATAGAGTAGAGGACTGACTGTAGTATAGAGTAGAGGACTGACTGTAGTATAGAGTAGAGGACTGACTGTAGTAGAGAGTAGAGGACTGACTGTAGTATAGAGTAGAGGACTGACTGTAGTAGAGAGTAGAGGACTGACTGTAGTATAGAGTAGAGGACTGACTGTAGTATAGAGTAGAGGACTGACTGTAGTAGAGAGTAGAGGACTGACTGTAGTAGAGAGTAGAGGACTGACTGTAGTATAGAGTAGAGGACTGACTCTAGTAGAGAGTAGAGGACTGACTGTAGTATAGAGTAGAGGACTGACTGTAGTAGAGAGTAGAGGACTGACTGTAGTATAGAGTAGAGGACTGACTGTAGTATAGAGTAGAGGACTGACTGTAGTAGAGAGTAGAGGACTGACTGTAGTAGAGAGTAGAGGAATGACTGTAGTATAGAGCAGAGGACTGACTGTAGTATAGAGTAGAGGACTGACTGTAGTATAGAGCAGAGGACTGACTGTAGTATAGAGTAGAGGACTGACTGTAGTATAGAGTAGAGGACTGACTGTAGTATAGAGTAGAGGACTGACTGTAGTAGAGAGTAGAGGACTGACTGTAGTATAGAGTAGAGGACTGACTGTAGTATAGAGTAGAGGACTGACTGTAGTAGAGAGTAGAGGACTGACTGTAGTATAGAGTAGAGGACTGACTGTAGTAGAGAGTAGAGGACTGACTGTAGTAGAGAGTAGAGGAATGACTGTAGTATAGAGCAGAGGACTGACTGTAGTATAGAGTAGAGGACTGACTGTAGTATAGAGTAGAGGATTGACTGTAGTATAGAGCAGAGGACTGACTGTAGTATAGAGTAGAGGATTGACTGTAGTATAGAGCAGAGGACTGACTGTAGTATAGAGTAGAGGATTGACTGTAGTATAGAGTAGAGGACTGACTGTAGTAGAGAGTAGAGGAATGACTGTAGTATAGAGCAGAGGAATGACTGTAGTATAGAGTAGAGGATTGACTGTAGTATAGAGTAGAGGATTGACTGTAGTATAGAGCAGAGGAATGACTGTAGTATAGAGTAGAGGAATGACTGTAGTATAGAGTAGAGGATTGACTGTAGTATAGAGCAGAGGAATGACTGTAGTATAGAGTAGAGGATTGACTGTAGTATAGAGTAGAGGATTGACTGTAGTATAGAGCAGAGGAATGACTGTAGTATAGAGTAGAGGAATGACTGTAGTATAGAGTAGAGGATTGACTGTAGTATAGAGCAGAGGAATGACTGTAGTATAGAGTAGAGGATTGACTGTAGTATAGAGCAGAGGAATGACTGTAGTATAGAGCAGAGGATTGACTGTAGTATAGAGCAGAGGAATGACTGTAGTATAGAGCAGAGGACTGACTGTAGTAGAGAGTAGAGGATTGACTGTAGTATAGAGCAGAGGATTGACTGTAGTATAGAGCAGAGGAATGACTGTAGTATAGAGCAGAGGACTGACTGTAGTAGAGAGTAGAGGACTGACTGTAGTAGAGAGTAAAGAAGATCACTGAGGCTACGAACACTACTCAGAGGTACATCTCTGTATATACACAGAAGTGTGTATCACAGGGTATATATGCAGGTGTGTATCACAGGGTATATATGCAGGTGTGTATCACAGGGTATATATATGCAGGTGTGTATCACAGGGTATATATGCAGGTGTGTATCACAGGGTATATATATGCAGGTGTGTATCACAGGGTATATATGCAGGTGTGTATCACAGGGTATATATGCAGGTGTGTATCACAGGGTATATATGCAGGTGTGTATCACAGGGTATATATGCAGGTGTGTATCACAGGGTATATATGCAGGTGTGTATCACAGGGTATATATGCAGGTGTGTATCACAGGGTATATATGCAGGTGTGTATCACAGGGTATATATACAGGTGTGTATCACAGGGTATATATGCAGGTGTGTATCACAGGGTATATATGCAGGTGTGTATCACAGGGTATATATGCAGGTGTGTATCACAGGGTATATATGCAGATGTGTATCACAGGGTATATATATGCAGGTGTGTATCACAGGGTATATATATGCAGGTGTATATCACAGGGTATATATATGCAGGTGTGTATCACAGGGTATATATGCAGGTGTGTATAACTGGGTATATATACAGGTGTGTATCACAGGGTATATATATGCAGGTGTGTATCACAGGGTATGTATGCAGGTGTGTATCACAAGGTATATATGCAGGTGTGTATCACAGGATATATATGCAGGTGTGTAACACAGGGTATATATGCAGGTGTGTATCACAGGGTATATATGCAGGTGTGTATCACAGTGTATATACACAGGAGTGTATCACAGGGTATATACACAGGTGTGTATCACAAGTTATATATATACATGTGTGTATCACAGGGTTTATATATACAGGTGTGTATCACAGAGTATATACACAGGTGTGTATCACAGGGTATATATACAGGTGTGTATCACAGGGTATATATACAGGTGTGTATCACAGGGTATATATACAGGTGTGTATCACAGAGTATATACACAGGTGTGTATCACAGGGTATATATACAGGTGTGTATCACAGGGTATATATACAGGTGTGTATCACAGGGTATATATACAGGTGTGTATCACAGGGTATATATACAGGTGTGTATCACAGGGTATATACGTAGGTGTGTATTCCAGGGTATATATACAGGTGTGTATCACAGGGTATAAATACACAGGTGTATATCACACGGTATATACACAGGTGTGTATCACAGGGTATACATACAGGCATCCCTGTGAGGAGACAGATTCCTTACACTGATCTAATATTAGGAGCGATTATGAGGTTCTTGGATGAGGAGCACCTAAGAGGTGGGTCCAGGAGCTGAGACTCACCCTCCACAGCAACACCTAACACAGTGGTCCAGGAGCTGAGACTCACCCTCCACAGCAACACCTAACACAGTGGTCCAGGAACTGAGACTCACCCTCCACAGCAACACCTAACACAGTGGTCCAGGAGCTGAGACTCACCCTCCACAGCAACACCTAACACAGTGGTCCAGGAGCTGAGACTCACCCTCCACAGCAACACCTAACACAGTGGTCCAGGAGCTGAGACTCACCCTCCACAGCAACACCTAACACAGTGGTCCAGGAGCTGAGACTCACCCTCCACAGCAACACCTAACACAGTGGTCCAGGAGCTGAGACTCGCCCTCCACAGCAACACCTAACACAGTGGTCCAGGAGCTGAGACTCACCCTCCACAGCAACACCTAACACAGTGGTCCAGGAGCTGAGACTCACCCTCCACAGCAACACCTAACACAGTGGTCCAGGAGCTGAGACTCACCCTCCACAGCAACACCTAACACAGTGGTCCAGGAGCTGAGACTCACCCTCCACAGCAACACCTAACACAGTGGTCCAGGAACTGAGACTCACCCTCCACAGCAACACCTAACACAGTGGTCCAGGAGCTGAGACTCACCCTCCACAGCAACACCTAACACAGTGGTCCAGGAACTGGGACTCACCCTCCACAGCAACACCTAACACAGTGGTCCAGGAGCTGAGACTCACCCTCCACAGCAACACCTAACACAGTGGTCTAGGAGCTGAGACTCACCCTCCACAGCAACACCTAACACAGTGGTCCAGGAGCTGAGACTCACCCTCCACAGCAACACCTAACACAGTGGTCCAGGAGCTGAGACTCACCCTCCACAGCAACACCTAACACAGTGGTCCAGGAGCTGAGACTCACCCTCCACAGCAACACCTAACACAGTGGTCCAGGAACTGAGACTCACCCTCCACAGCAACACCTAACACAGTGGTCCAGGAACTGAGACTCACCCTCCACAGCAACACCTAACACAGTGGTCCAGGAGCTGAGACTCACCCTCCACAGCAACACCTAACACAGTGGTCCAGGAACTGAGACTCACCCTCCACAGCAACACCTAACACAGTGGTCCAGGAGCTGAGACTCACCCTCCACAGCAACACCTAACACAGTGGTCCAGGAGCTGAGACTCACCCTCCACAGCAACACCTAACACAGTGGTCCAGGAACTGAGACTCACCCTCCACAGCAACACCTAACACAGTGGTTCAGGAACTGAGACTCACCCTCCACAGCAACACCTAACACAGTGGTCCAGGAACTGAGACTCACCCTCCACAGCAACACCTAACACAGTGGTCCAGGAACTGAGACTCACCCTCCACAGCAACACCTAACACAGTGGTCCAGGAACTGAGACTCACCCTCCACAGCAACACCTAACACAGTGGTCCAGGAACTGAGACTCACCCTCCACAGCAACACCTAACACAGTGGTCCAGGAGCTGAGACTCACCCTCCACAGCAACACTTAACACAGTGGTCCAGGAGCTGAGACTCACCCTCCACAACAACACCTAACACAGTGGTCCAGAAGCTGAGACTCACCCTCCACAGCAACACCTAACACAGTGGTCCAGGAACTGAGACTCACCCTCCACAGCAACACCTAACACAGTGGTCCAGGAGCTGAGACTCACCCTCCACAGCAACACCTAACACAGTGGTCCAGGAACTGAGACTCACCCTCCACAGCAACACCTAACACAGTGGTCCAGGAGCTGAGACTCAACCTCCACAGCAACACCTAACACAGTGGTCCAGGAGCTGAGACTCACCCTCCACAGCAACACCTAACACAGTTTACTCTGGGTACCTTCAAGAAATTCACCACATCAACCTCTTTTAAGTTTTCCTTTTAACTCTTCAAATTACATTTGGTTGCCCTCACGTCTTCCTGTGTCAGCATCTGCTTCCCTTCTTCCTGTGTCAGCATCTGCTTCCCTTCTTCCTGTGTCAGCATCTGCTTCCCTTCTTCCTGTGTCAGCATCTGCTTCCCTTCTTCCTGTGTCAGCATCTGCTTCCCTTCTTCCTGTGTCAGCATCTGCTTCCCTTCTTCCTGTGTCAGCATCTGCTTCCCTTCTTCCTGTGTCAGCATCTGCTTCCCTTCTTCCTGTGTCAGCATCTGCTTCCCTTCTTCCTGTGTCAGCATCTGCTTCCCTTCTTCCTGTGTCAACATCTGCTTCCCTTCTTCCTGTGTTAGCATCTGCTTCCCTTCTTCCTGTGTCAGCATCTGCTTCCCTTCTTCCTGTGTCAGCATCTGCTTCCCTTCTTCCTGTGTCAGCATCTGCTTCCCTTTTTCCTGTGTCAGCATCTGCTTCCCTTCTTCCTGTGTCAGCATCTGCTTCCCTTCTTCCTGTGTCAGCATCTGCTTCCCTTCTTCCTGTGTCAGCATCTGCTTCCCTTCTTCCTGTGTCAGCATCTGCTTCCCTTCTTCCTGTGTCAGCATCTGCTTCCCTTCTTCCTGTGTCAGCATCTGCTTCCCTTCTTCCTGTGTCAGCATCTGCTTCCCTTCTTCCTGTGTCAGCATCTGCTTCCCTTCTTCCTGTGTCAGCATCTGCTTCCCTTCTTCCTGTGTCAGCATCTGCTTCCCTTCTTCCTGTGTCAGCATCTGCTTCCCTTCTTCCTGTGTCAGCATCTGCTTCCCTTCTTCCTGCGTCAGCATCTGCTTCCCTTCTTCCTGTGTCAGCAGCTTCTGCTTCCCTTCTTCCTGCGTCAGCAGCTTCTGCTTCCCTTCTTCCTGTGTCAGCATCTGCTTCCCTTCTTCCTGTTTCAGCATCTGCTTCCCTTCCTGCATCAGCATCTGCTTCCCTTCTTCCTGCGTCAGCAGCTTCTGCTTCCCTTCTTCCTGCGTCAGCAGCTTCTGCTTCCCTTCTTCCTGCGTCAGCAGCTTCTGCTTCCCTTCTTCCTGCGTCAGCAGCTTCTGCTTCCCTTCTTCCTGCGTCAGCAGCTTCTGCTTCCCTTCTTCCTGCGTCAGCAGCTTCTGCTTCCCTTCTTCCTGCGTCAGCAGCTTCTGCTTCCCTTCTTCCTGTGTCAGTATCTTCTGCTTCCCTTCTTCCTGCGTCAGCATCTGCTTCCCTTCTTCCTGTGTCAGCATCTTCTGCTTCCCTTCTTCCTGTGTCAGCATCTTCTGCTTCCCTTCTTCCTGTGTCAGCATCTTCTGCTTCCCTTCTTCCTGCATCAGCATCTTCTGCTTCCCTTCTTCCTGTGTCAGCATCTTCTACTTCCCTTCTTCCTGTGTCAGCATCTTCTGCTTCCCTTCTTCCTGTGTCAACATCTTCTGCTTCCCTTCTTCCTGTGTCAGCATCTTCTGCTTCCCTTCTTCCTGCATCAGCATCTTCTGCTTCCCTTCTTCCTGTGTCAGCATCTTCTGCTTCCCTTCTTCCTGTGTCAACATCTTCTGCTTCCCTTCTTCCTGTGTCAACATCTTCTACTTCCCTTCTTCCTGCGTCAGCATCTTCTGCTTCCCTTCTTCCCGTGTCAACATCTTCTGCTTCCCTTCTTCCTGCACTGGAAGAAAATCAGAATGCAGATGTAATATACACAGACTTTGCAAAAGCATTTGACAAATGCGATCATGGCGTAATAGCCGATAAAATACGTGCTAAAGGAATAACTGGGAAAGTGGGGAGATGGATCTTCAACTTCCTAACAAATCAAACACAAAGAGTAGTGGTCAACAGAGTTAAATCGGAGGCTGCCATAGTGAAGAGCTCTGTTCCACAAGGCACAGTACTCGCCCCCATCTTATTCCTTATCCTCATATCAGACATAAACAGAGATATACACCACAGCACCGTATCATCCTTTGCGGATGATACTAGGATCTGCATGAGGCTGTCATCTGCTGAGGACGCGGTTAACCTCCAAGAAGATATAAACAAAGTTTTCCAGTGGGCAACGGTAAACAATATGATGTTCAATGAGGACAAATTCCAACTACTCCGTTATGGAAAACTGGAGGAGATAATAACTAGAACAGACTATACTACTGACTCCGGCCATACAATAGAGCGGAAAAATAATGTAAGGGACCTGGATCACAAGGATCACAACAGTGCCACGATCGCACGTGCAAAGAAAATGATAGGATGGATAATGAGAACTTTCAAAACGAGAGATGCCAAGCCCATGATGATCCTTTTCAAATCACTTGTTCTCTCTAGGCTGGAATACTGCTGTACATTAACATCTCCATTCAAAGCAGGTGAAATCGCAGTTCTAGAGAGTGTACAGAGATCCTTTACTGCACGTATAAGTTCTGTCAAGCACCTTAACTACTGGGAACGCTTGGAAGCACTTGACTTGTACTCGTTGGAACGCAAGAGGGAGAGATATATCATAATCTACACTTGGAAAATCTTGGAAGGAATGGTCCCAAATCTGCACACAGAAATCACTCCCTACGAAAGTAAAAGACTGGGCAGGCGATGCAAAATGCCCCCAATAAAAAGTAGGGGCGCCATTGGTACACTAAGGGAAAACACCTTAAGTGTCCGGGGCCCAAAACTGTTCAACAGCCTCCCATCAAGCATTAGGGGAATTGCCAATAAACCCCTGGCTGCCTTCAAGAGAGAGCTGGACAGATACCTAAAGTCAGTGCCGGATCAGCCGGGCTGTGGCTCGTACGTTGGACTGCGTGCGGCCAGCAGTAACAACCTAGTTGATCAGGCCCTGATCCATCGGGAGGCCTGGTCGTGGACCGGGCCGCGGGGGCGTTGATCCCCGGAATAATCTCCAGGTAACCTCCAGGTAACCTGTGTCAACATCTTCTGCTTCCCTTCTTCCTGTGTCAACATCTTCTGCTTCCCTTCTTCCTGTGTCAGCATCTTCTGCTTCCCTTCTTCCTGTGTCAACATCTTCTGCTTCCCTTCTTCCTGTGTCAACATCTTCTGCTTCCCTTCTTCCTGTGTCAACATCTTCTGCTTCCCTTCTTCCTGTGTCAGCATCTGCTTCCCTTCTTCCTGTGTCAACATCTTCTGCTTCCCTTCTTCCTGTGTCAACATCTTCTGCTTCCCTTCTTCCTGTGTCAACATCTTCTGCTTCCCTTCTTCCTGCGTCAGCATCTGCTTCCCTTCTTCCTGTGTCAGCATCTTCTGCTTCCTTTCTTCCTGCGTCAGCATCTGTTTCTCTTCTTCCTGTGTCAACATCTTCTGCTTCCTTTCTTCCTGCATCAGCATCTGCTTCCCTTCTTCCTGCGTCAGCATCTTCTGCTTCCCTTCTTGCAATCTTCAAAATTATTTTTTTGTCTCTGTTCTGTTTATTGTGGTTTTGATCTCCGGCGCGGGTGAAACGTTGGGCACGTTTCTTTACACCTGCTGTCCCTGTTCACCTAGCAGTAAGTAGGTACCTGGGTGTTTGTTACCTTACACCTGCTGCCTCTGTTTACCTAGCAGTAAGTAGGTACCTGGGTGTTTGTTACCTTACACCTGCTGCCTCTGTTCACCTAGCAGTAAGTAGGTACCTGGGTGTTTGTTACCTTACACCTGCTGCCTCTGTTTACCTAGCAGTAAGTAGGTACTTGGGTTTTACTCACCTTACACCCACTGTCACTGTTCACCTAACAGTAAGTAGGCATCTGGATGTTAGTAGACTTTTGTGAGTGGCAGCTTGTTAGGGGAAATATCTTCAAGGTCAGAGGTCAATATAGCATGTAAACTCACCTGATTGTGATTTCAGGGGTCGAGTCATAGCTCCTGGCCCCGCCTCTTCACTGCTTGCTACTAGGTCCGCTCTCTCCCTACTCCATGAGCTTTATCGTACCTCTTCTTAATGTCATGTATGGCACCTACCTCCACTACCTCACGTTCCAGACTATTCCACTTCCTGACAACTCTTTGACTAAAGAAATACTTCCTAAACATGCCTGTGGGTCATCTGAGTCTTCAACTTCCAATTGTGACCACTTGTTGCTGTGTCCCATCTCTGGAACATCCTGTCTCTGTCCACCTTGTCAATTCCTCTCAGTCTTTTATATGTCGTTATCGTGTCCTCCCTGTCCCTTCTGTCCTCCAGTGTCGTCAGGTCGAGTTCCATTAACCTCTCCTCGTAAGACATGCCCCTTATCTCCGGGATTAGTCTCATTTCAAACTTTGGCACTTTCTCTAGTTTCCTGACGTGCTTGGCCAGGTGTGTGTCCCAAGCTGGAGCTACATACTCAAATATGGGCCTGACGTACACGGTGTACAGGGTCCGGAACGACTCCTTACTGAGATACCAGAATGCTATTCTTAGGCTCGCCAGTCGCCCACATGCTGCAGCAGTTATTTGGTTGATGTGCTCGGTATTATACACACTCCGAGATCCTTTTTCTTGAATAAGGTTTGTAGTCTTTGGCCCATTAGGCTGTACTTTGCGGTCTTCTTTGCCCTTCCCAGATCTTCATGACTTTGCAGTTGCTGGACCAGGCCTGCCTTTCCAGATCCCTCTGTAGTCCTGCCTGGTCCTCCTCCGACTGAATTATCCTCATTAACTTCACATCGTCTGCAAACAGGGACACTTCTGAGTCTATTCCTTCCATCGTTCATAAATACGAGAAACAGCACCGCTCCTAGGACTGACCCCTGTGGAACCCCGCTTGTCACTGGCGTCCAGTCGTACACCTTGTCACGTACCATGACTCGCTGATACCTTCCCGTCAGGTATTCTCTGATCCCTGTTATACCTGCCTAGTCCTCCAGCTTTTGCACTAATCTCTTGTGTGGAACTGTTTCAAAAGCCTTCTTGCAGTCCAAGACAATACAGTCTGGCCACTTCTTTCTTGTCTTATTGCTGTCTTGTTATAGAACTCTAGTAGGTTCATGACACAGGATTTCCTGTCTGCATCCGTGCTGGTTGTCGTTTATAAGCTTATTCCTTTCTAGGTGATCTACCACTCTTCTGATAATCTTATCCATGACTTTGCATGTCAGTGACACTGTTCTGTAGTTTAATGTTGTGTGTCTGTCTCCTTTTTTAAAAAAACTGGAGCAACATTTGCTGTCTTCCATACCTCGGGCAGTCGCCCTGTTTCGATAGAGGTGTTGAAGATTGTTGTTAGTGGTACACAGAGCGCCTCTGCTCCCTGTCTCAGGACCCACACAGACAGGTTTTCTGGCCCCATCGCCATTGAGATATCTAGTTCGTTTAGCAGCCTCTTCACCTCCTCGGTTGTATGTATCGTATCCGGGACTTCTTGGTGTACCCCACCTCTCCGTCTTTCCAGAATCCTTTCTGTCTCCACTGTGAATACTTTTTTGAATCTCATGTTAAGCTCTTTACATACTTCAAGGTCGTTTCTTTTGAAACTCCCCTCCTTCCTTCCTCAGCCTGATTACCCGGTCTTTGATGGTTGTTTTCTTCCTGATGTGACTGTACAACAGCTTCGGGTCAGACTTGGCTTTCGCTAATATGTCATTTTCGCATTTTCGCTGGGCCTTTCTCGTTACCTGTGCATATTCATTTCTTGCTCTTCGACTGCTCTCCTTGTTCCCCCTGGGTCCTTTGCCTTCTATTCTTCTTCCATTTCTAGCACACTTGGTTTTAGCCTCTCTACACCTTTGGGCAAACCAAGGGCTTGTGCTGGCCTTCTTATTATATCTGTTGCCCTTGGATACAAACCTCTCTTCCGCTTCCTTGCATATTGTTGTCACATCTTCCATCATCTCATTTACTGTTTTCCTTGCCAGTTCTTTGTCCCACTGGACCTTGCACAGGAAATTTCTCATGCCTGTATAGTTCCCTCTCTTGTAATTTGGCTTCATTCTTCTTGCTCTTCCTACCTCCCTCTCCACTTGTAACTCTACTATGTATTCGAATCTTAGAACCACGTGATCACTAGTTCCGACGGGCTTTTCATATGTGTCCTCAATATCTGCATTGCTCAAGGTGAATAATAGGACCAGTCTTGTTGGTTCATCCTCTCCCCTCTCTCTGGTAGTGTCCCTAACATGTTGATGCATGAGGTTCTCCAGTATCACCTCCAACATCTTAGCCCTCCACGTTTCTGGGCCCCCATGTGGCTCCAGATTTCTTTGTGATTGAAGTCACCAACAACCAGTAGCTTTGCCCTGCTCACATGGGCCCTTCTGGCCACTTCAGCCAGTTTGTCAGCCATCACTCTGTTACTCTCATCATATTCTTGTTTTGACCTGCTGCTGTTCTGTGGTGGGTTATACATCACTGCAATCACCGCCTTGGGACTTCCAGTCCGAAGTGTTCCTATTATATAGTTCCTTGCTTCTCCTCTGTCTCCTCTCTCCAACTCCTTAAAATCCCATTGGATTCTGATGAGCAGTGCCACTCCTCCACCCCCCCCTGTTCCCTCTGTATTTCCTCAGGATATGATATCCATTTGGAAAGATGGCATTTGTTATTCCTGAGTGCTTGGTTTCTGTGAGGACTATGATGTCTGGTGTTGCATATGTGACTCTCTTGTGCCGTCTCCCACTTGTTCATTATACCATCAGCGTTGGTGTACCACACCTTCAGTTTCAGTGGGGGTGGAGGTTCTGGCAGGATGCTATGGGATTCTACCATGTTTGTGAGTGTGGGGTATGTGTTTGGCTGTGGGTTTCTGAGAGTGATTCTGTGGTTTGTGCACTTTGGTCCACTCGACTCTGTTCTCTGCTGACTCGAGCCTTGTCTCTCTTTCTTGCCCCTTTTGTCTGTGTCCTCTCTCTCAGGTGTTGCGGTCTAAGAACACTCTCCAGTATATTGTTGATTCCTTTAGTCATGGTTTCTCCTGCAGGATCGTATTCTCTGAAAATTTATTAGCTGAGACATGTCCTCCTCTCCTGTTTGATGATATTTTCAATCTTTTGTTTTTCTCTCTGCCGTCTTTCATCATACATCTTGCCTTTGCTCTACTGAAGCCCGTGGATGAAGATGGACCTCTCCCTCTCCTCCTCTCATTGCTTTTCCCTCCACGTCTCTGGGTCCCATTTATACATGGCAATCGCCTCCTTTAATTGTTTCTGTACCTCCTGGTGGCCTGGTAGGTCATGCCTCCGCATAGGGCTTGTGTTGTCCGCTTGCGCTCCTCCCCCTTCACGTATACCTGCTCCCCCCCGTGCCCAACAGTGTGCCCCCTTCATTCCTCGACCTTCTCTAGTGACTTGTTAGGGCCTCAATGTAAGTTTTGTCTACTTTCTTTCCTTCAGACCCCTCGTCTAACAATGTGTGTGTGTGTGTACTCACCTATTTGTACTCACCTATTTGTGGTTGCAGGGGTCGAGTCTTAGCTCCTGGCCCCGCCTCTTCACCGGTTGCTACTGTGTGTGTGTGTGTGTGTGTGTGTGTGTATGTGTGTGTGTGTGTGTGTGTGTGTGTGTGTGTGTGTGTGTGTGTGTGTGTGTGTGTGTGTGTGTGTGTAAAAGCAACATATTGCACTTGTATCTAATTTTGTTAATATTCTAAACAGGTTACCTGCATTACTATCATACAAAATACTGTAATACAACATACTATCTTACAACACTATAATACAACATACTATCTTACAACACTATAATACAACATACTATCTTACAACACTATAATACAACATACTATCTTACAACACTATAATACAACATACTATCTTACAACACTATAATACAACATACTATCTTACAACACTATAATACAACATACTATCATACAACACTATAATACAACATACTATCTTACAACACTATAATACAACATACTATCATACAACACTATAATACAACATACTATCATACAACACTATAATACAACATACTATCTTACAACACTATAATACAACATACTATCTTACAACACTATAATACAACATACTATCTTACAACACTATAATACAACATACTATCTTACAACACTATAATACAACATACTATCTTACAACACTATAATACAACATACTATCTTACAACACTATAATACAACATACTATCTTACAACACTATAATACAACATACTATCATACAACACTATAATACAACATACTATCTTACAACACTATAATACAACATACTATCTTACAACACTATAATACAACATACTATCTTACAACACTATAATACAACATACTATCTTACAACACTATAATACAACATACTATCTTACAACACTATAATACAACATACTATCTTACAACACTATAATACAACATATTATCATACAACACTATAATACAACATACTATCTTACAACACTATAATACAACATACTATCTTACAACACTATAATACAACATACTATCTTACAACACTATAATACAACATACTATCTTACAACACTATAATACAACATACTATTATACAACATACTATAATATAACATACTATCATACAACATACTATCATACAACATGCTATCATACAACATACTATCATACAACATACTATAATACAACATACTATCATACAACATACTATAATACAACATACTATAATACAACATACTATAATACAACATACTATCATACAACATGCTATCATACAACATACTATCATACAACATACTATAATACAACATACTATCATACAACATCCTATAATACAACATACTATAATACAACATACTATAATACAACATACTATAATACAACATACTATCATACAACATACTATAATACAACATACTATCATACAACATACTATCATACACATTTCTTTACTTTAAAGAAATTAATGTTGATCTTATTTAAAACAGTGTGGCAGGGTAGGCAGGGTAGATGACATGTAGAGTGTGGCAGGGTAGGCAGGGTAGATGACATGTAGAGTGTACCAGGGTGGGCAGGGTAGATGACATGCAGAGTGTACCAGGGTGGGCAGGGCAGATGACATGTACAGTGTACCAGGGTGGGCAGGGTAGATGACATGTAGTGTGTGGCAGGGTAGGCAGGGTAGAAGATGTGTAGAATGTGGTAGGGTAGGCAGGGTAGATGATGTGTAGAATGTGGCAGGTTAGGCAGGGTAGATGACATGTAGAGTGTACCAGGGTGGGCAGGGTAGATGACATGTAGAGTGTGGCAGGGTGGGCAGGGTAGATGACATGTAGAGTGTGGCAGGGTGGGCAGCGTAGATGACATGTAGAGTGTGGCAGGGTAGATGACATGTAGAGTGTGGCAGGGTGGGCAGGGTAGATGGCATGTAGAGTGTGGCAGGGTAGGCAGGGTAGATGATGTGTAGAATGTGGCAGGGTGGATGACATGTAGAGTGTGGCAGGGTGGGCAGGGTAGATGACATGTAGAGTGTGGCAGGGTGGGCAGGGTAGATGGCATGTAGAGTGTGGCAGGGTGGACAGGGTAGATGACATGTAGAGTGTGGCAGGGTAGGCAGGGTAGATGACATGTGTGTGGCAGGGTGGGTATGGTAGATGACATGTAGAGTGTGGCAGGGTGGGCAGGGTAGATGACATGTAGAGTGTGGCAGGGTGGGCAGGGTAGATGGCATGTAGAGTGTGGCAGGGTAGGCAGGGTAGATGACATGTGTGTGGCAGGGTGGGTATGGTAAATGACATGTAGAGTGTGGCAGGGTGGGCAGGGTAGATGACATGTAGTGTGTGGCAGGGTAGATGACATGTAGAGTGTGGCAGGGTGGGCAGGGTAGATGACATGTAGAGTGTGGCAGGGTGGGCAGCGTAGATGACATGTAGAGTGTGGCAGGGTAGGCAGGGTAGATGACATGTAGAGTGTGGCAGGGTGGGCAGGGTAGATGACATGTAGAGTGTGGCAGGGTGGGCATGGTAGATGACATGTAGTGTGTGGCAGGGTGGGCAGGGTAGATGACATGTAGAGTGTGGCAGGGTGGGCAGGGTAGATGACATGTAGAGTGTGGCAGGGTGGGCAGGGTAGATGACATGTAGAGTGTACCAGGGTGGGCAGGGTAGATGAAAAGTAGAGTGTACCAGGGTGGGCAGGGTTGATGACATGTAGAGTGTACCAGGTTGGGCAGGGTAGATGACATGTAGAGTGTACCAGGGTGGGCAGCGTAGATGGCATGTAAATCGTGGCAGGGTAGAAGACACGTAGAGTGTGGCAGGGTGGACAAGGTAGAAAATATGTAGAGTGTGGCAGGATGGGCAGGGTAGATGACATGTAGAGTGTGGCAGGGCGGGCAGGGTAGAAGACATGCAGAGTGTGGCAGGATTGGCAGGGTAGATGACATGTAGAGTGTACCAGGGTGGGCAGGGTAGATGACATGTAGAGTGTACCAGGGTGGGCAGGGTAGATGACATGTAGAGTATACCAGGATGGGCAGGGTAGATGACATGTAAAGTGTGGCAGGGTAGAAGACACGTAGAGTGTGGCAGGGTGGACAAGGTAGAAGATATGTAGAGTGTGGCAAGATGGGCAGGGTAGATGACATGTAGAGTGTACCAGGGTGGGCAGGGTAGATGACATGTAGAGTGTACCAGGGTGGGCAGGTTACATGACATGTAGAGTGTACCAGGGTGGGCAGGGTAGATGACATGTAGAGTGTACCAATGTGGGCAGGGTAGATGACATGTAGAGTGTACCAGGGCGGGCAGGGTAGATGACATGTAAAGTGTACCAGGGTGGGCAGGGTAGATGACATGTAGAGTGTACCAGGGTGGGCAGGGTAGATGACATGTAGAGTGTACCAGGGTGGGCAGGGTAGATGACATGTAGAGTGTACCAGGGTGGGCAGGGTAGATGACATGTAGAGTGTACCAAGGTGGGCAGGGTAGATGACATGTAGAGTGTACCAGGGTGGGCAGGGTAGATGACATGTAGAGTGTGGCAGGGTGGGCAGGTTAGATGACATGTGTAGTGTACAAGGTTGGTCAGGGTAGATGACATGTAGAGTGTACCAGGGTGGGCAGGGTAGATGACATGTGTTACCAAGAAGACACTGGAAGACAGTTCTGAGACACTGGAAGACAGTTCTGAGACACTGGAAGACAGTTCTGAGACACTGGAAGACAGTTCCGAGACACTGGAAGACAGTTCTGAGATGCTGAAAGACAGTTCTGAGATGCTGGAAAACAGTTCTGAGACACTGGAAGACAGTTCCGAGACACTGGAAGACAGTTCTGAGACCCTGGAAGACAGTTCTGAGACACTGGAAGACAGTTCTGAGACACTGGAAGACAGTTCTGAGACACTGGAAGACAGTTCTGAGACACTGGAAGACAGTTCTGAGACACTGGAAGACAGTGCTGAGATGCTGGAAGACAGTTCTGAGACACTGGAAGACAGTTCCGAGACACTGGAAGACAGTTCTGAGACCCTGGAAGACAGTTCTGAGACACTGGAAGACAGTTCTGAGACACTGGAAGACAGTTCTGAGACACTGGAAGACAGTGCTGAGATGCTGGAAGACAGTTCTGAGACACTGGAAGACAGTTCCGAGACACTGGAAGACAGTTCTGAGATGCTGGAAGACAGTTCTGAGACACTGGAAGACAGTTCTGAGATGCTGGAAGACAGTTCTGAGATGCTGGAAGACAGTTCTGAGACACTGGAAGACAGTTCTGAGGCACTGGAAGACAGTTCTGAGACACTGGAAGACAGTGCTGAGATGCTGGAAGACAGTTCTGAGACACTGGAAGACAGTTCTGAGACACTGGAAGACAGTTCTGAGGCACTGGAAGACAGTTCTGAGACACTGGAAGACAGTTCTGAGACACTGGAAGACAGTTCTGAGATGCTGGAAGACAGTTCTGAGATGCTGGAAGACAGTTCTGAGACACTGGAAGACAGTTCTGAGACACTGGAAGAGAGTTCTAAGACACTCGAAGACAGTTCTGAGACACTGGAAGACAGTTCTGAGATGCTGGAAGACAGTTCTTAGATGCTGGAAGACAGTTCTGAGACGCTTGAAGACAGTTCTGAGATGCTGGAAGACAGTTCTTAGATGCTGGAAGACAGTTATGAGACACTGGAAGACAGTTCTGAGATGCTGGAAGACAGTTCTGAGACACTGGAAGACAGTTCTGAGACACTGGAAGACAGTTCTGAGACACTGGAAGACAGTTCTGAGGCGCTCGAAGACAGTTCTGAGATGCTGAAAGACAGTTCTGAGACACTGTACGACAGTTCTGAGAGAGTGGAAGACAGTTCTGAGACACTGGAAGACAGTTCTGAGAGGCTGGAAGACAGTTTTGAGACTCTGGAAGACAGTTCTGAGATACTGGAAGACAGTTCTGAGATGCTGGAAGACAGTTCTGAGACACTGGAAGACAGTTCTGAGATGCTGGAAGACAGTTCTGAGACACTGGAAGACAGTTCTGAGATGCTGGAAGACAGTTCTGAGACACTGGAAGACAGTTCTGAGACACTGGAAGACAGTTCTGAGACGCTGGAAGACAGTTCTGAGATGCTGAAAGACAGTTCTGAGACACTGTACGACAGTTCTGAGAGAGTGGAAGACAGTTCTGAGACACTGGAAGACAGTTCTGAGAGGCTGGAAGACAGTTTTGAGACTCTGGAAGACAGTTCTGAGATACTGGAAGACAGTTCTGAGATGCTGGAAGACAGTTCTGAGACACTGGAAGACAGTTCTGAGATGCTGGAAGACAGTTCTGAGACACTGGAAGACAGTTCTGAGATGCTGGAAGACAGTTCTGAGACACTGGAAGACAGTTCTGAGACACTGTACGACAGTTCTGAGAGAGTGGAAGACAGTTCTGAGACACTGGAAGACAGTTCTGAGAGGCTGGAAGACAGTTTTGAGACTCTGGAAGACAGTTCTGAGATACTGGAAGACAGTTCTGAGATGCTGGAAGACAGTTCTGAGACACTGGAAGACAGTTCTGAGACAGTGGAAGACAGTTCTGAGACACTGGAAGACAGTTCTGAGACACTGGAAGACAGTTCTGAGACGCTGGAAGACAGTTCTGAGATGCTGAAAGACAGTTCTGAGACACTGTACGACAGTTCTGAGTGGAAGACAGTTCTGAGACACTGGAAGATAGTTCTGAGAGGCTGGAAGACAGTTCTGAGACACTGGAAGACAGTTCTGAGACACTGGAAGACAGTTCTGAGACACTGGAAGACAGTTCTGAGATGCTGAAAGACAGTTCTGAGATGCTGGAAAACAGTTCTGAGACACTGGAAGACAGTTCCGAGACACTGGAAGACAGTTCTGAGACACTGGAAGACAGTTCTGAGACACTGGAAGACAGTTCTGAGACACTGGAAGACAATTCTGAGACACTGGAAGACAGTTCTGAGACACTGGAAGACAGTTCTGAGACACTGGAAGACAGTTCTGAGATGCTGAAAGACAGTTCTGAGATGCTGGAAAACAGTTCTGAGACACTGGAAGACAGTTCCGAGACACTGGAAGACAGTTCTGAGACACTGGAAGACAGTTCTGAGACACTGGAAGACAGTTCTGAGACACTGGAAGACAGTTCTGAGACACTGGAAGACAGTTCTGAGACACTGGAAGACAGTTCTGAGACACTGGAAGACAGTTCTGAGACACTGGAAGACAGTTCTGAGACACTGGAAGACAGTTCTGAGATGCTGGAAGACAGTTCTGAGATGCTGGAAAACAGTTCTGAGACACTGGAAGACAGTTCCGAGACACTGGAAGACAGTTCTGAGACCCTGGAAGACAGTTCTGAGACACTGGAAGACAGTTCTGAGACACTGGAAGACAGTTCTGAGACACTGGAAGACAGTTCTGAGACACTGGAAGACAGTTCTGAGACACTGGAAGACAGTTCTGAGACACTGGAAGACAGTTCTGAGATGCTGGAAGACAGTTCTTAGATGCTGGAAGACTGATCTGAGATGCTAGAAGACAGTTCTGAGATGCTGGAAGACAGTTCTGAGACGCTTGAAGACAGTTCTGAGATGCTGGAAGACAGTTCTTAGATGCTGGAAGACAGTTATGAGACACTGGAAGACAGTTCTGAGACACTGGAAGACAGTTCTGAGGCGCTGGAAGACAGTTCTGAGACGCTGGAAGACAGTTCTGAGACACTGGAAGACAGTTCTGAGGCGCTGGAAGACAGTTCTGAGACGCTGGAAGACAGTTCTGATATGCTGAAAGACAGTTCTGAGACACTGTACGACAGTTCTGAGAGAGTGGAAGACAGTTCTGAGACACTGGAAGACAGTTCTGAGAGGCTGGAAGACAGTTTTGAGACTCTGGAAGACAGTTCTGAGATACTGGAAGACAGTACTGAGATGCTGGAAGACAGTTCTGAGACACTGGAAGACAGTTCTGAGACAGTGGAAGACAGTTCTGAGACACTGGAAGACAGTTCTGAGACACTGGAAGACAGTTCTGAGACGCTGGAAGACAGTTCTGAGATGCTGAAAGACAGTTCTGAGACACTGTACGACAGTTCTGAGTGGAAGACAGTTCTGAGACACTGGAAGACAGTTCTGAGAGGCTGGAAGACAGTTCTGAGACTCTGGAAGACAGTTCTGAGATACTGGAAGACAGTTCTGAGATGCTGGAAGACAGTTCTGAGACACTGGAAGACAGTTCTGAGACAGTGGAAGACAGTTCTGAGACCCTGGGAGACAGTTCTGAGATGCAGGAAGACAGTTCTGAGACACTGGAAGACAGTTCTGAGATGCAGGAAGACAGTTCTGAGATGCTGGAAGACAGTTCTGAGATGCTTGAAGACAGTTCTGAGACACTGGAAGACAGTTCTGAGACACTGGGAGACAGTTCTGAGATGCGGGAAGACAGTTCTGAGGCACTGGAAGACAGTTCTGAGACACTGGAAGACAGTTCTGAGATGCAGGAAGACAGTTCTGAGATGCTGGAAGACAGTTCTGAGACACTGGAAGACAGTTCTGAGATGCTGGAAGACAGTTCTTAGATGCTGGAAGACAGTTCTGAGACACTGGAAGACAGTTCTGAGATGCTGGAAGACAGTTCTGAGATGCTTGAAGACAGTTCTGAGATGCTGGAAGACAGTTCTTAGATGCTGGAAGACAGTTCTGAGACACTGGAAGACAGTTCTGAGATGCGGGAAGACAGTTCTGAGATGCTGGAAGACAGTTTTGAGACACTGGACGACAGTTCTGAGACACTGGAAGACAGTTCTGAGATGCGGGAAGACAGTTCTGAGATGCTGGAAGACAGTTCTGAGATGCGGGAAGACAGTTCTGAGATGCTGGAAGACAGTTCTGAGATGCGGGAAGACAGTTCTGAGATGCTGGAAGACAGTTCTGAGATGCGGGAAGACAGTTCTGAGATGCTGGAAGACAGTTCTGAGATGCGGGAAGACAGTTCTGAGATGCTGGAAGACAGTTCTGAGACACTGGAAGACAGTTCTGAGATGCTGGAAGACAGTTTTGAGACACTGGAAGACAGTTCTGAGACACTGGAAGACAGTTCTGAGATGCTGGAAGACAGTTCTGAGATGCTGGAAGACAGTTCTGAGATGCTGGAAGACAGTTCTGAGACGCTGGAAGACAGTTCTGAGATGCTGGAAGACAGTTCTGAGATGCTGGAAGACAGTTCTGAGACACTGGAAGACAGTTCTGAGATGCTGGAAGACAGTTCTGAGACACTGGAAGACAGTTCTGAGATGCTGGAAGACAATTCTGAGACACTGGAAGACAGTTCTGAGACAGTGGAAGACAGTTCTGAGACACTGGAAGACAGTTCTGAGATGCTGGAAGACAGTTCTGAGACACTGGAAGACAGTTCTTAGACACTGGAAGACAGTTTTGAGACACTGGAAAACAGTTCTGAGACACTGGAAGTCAGTCCTGAGATCCTGGAAGACAGTTCTGAGATGCTGGAAGACGGTTCTGAGACACTGGAAGACAGTTCTGAGACACTAGAAGACAGTTCTGAGACACTGGAAGATAGTTCTGAGACACTGGAAGACAGTTCTGAGACACTGGAAGATAGTTCTGAGACACTGGAAGATAGTTCTGAGACACTGGAAGACAGTTCTGAGACACTGGAAGATAGTTCTGAGACACTGGAAGACAGTTCTGAGACACTGGAAGATAGTTCTGAGACACTGGAAGATAGTTCTGAGACACTAGAAGACAGTTCTGAGACACTGGAAGATAGTTCTGAGACACTGGAAGACAGTTCTGAGACACTGGAAGACAGTTCTGAGATGCTGGAAGACAGTTCTTAGATGCTGGAAGACAGTTTTGAGATGCTGGAAGACAGTTCTGAGACACTGGAAGATAGTTCTGAGACACTGGAAGACAGTTCTGAGACACTGGAAGACAGTTCTGAGATGCTGGAAGAAAGTTCTGAAAGACTGGAAGACAGTTCTAAGACACTGGAAGACAGTTCTGAGATGCTGGAAGACAGTTCTTAGATGCTGGAAGACAGTTCTGAGACACTGGAAGACAGATCTGAGAGACTGGAAGACAGTTCTGAGACACTGGAAGACAGTTCTGAGATGCTGGAAGACAGTTCTGAGATGCTGGAAGATAGTTCTGAGACACTGGAAGACAGTTCTGAGACACTGGAAGACAGTTCTAAGACACTGGAAGACAGTTCTGAGATGCTGGAAGACAGTTCTTAGATGCTGGAAGACAGTTCTGAGACACTGGAAGACAGATCTGAGAGACTGGAGGACAGTTCTGAGACACTGGAAGACAGTTCTGAGACACTGGAAGACAGTTCTGAGAGACTGGTAAACAGTTTTGACAGGACACTCGGAAATCTGAATGAATGAAAATTTCAAGACGAGCGATTAAAAAAAGTGTTAATTGAAGTAAGAATTAATGAACAGTGAGAGGACTAAAGTGGGATTGTGAAGCGATGATAGGGGATCAGTCCCTGACGAGGGACTGATCCCTTATCGTCAACCCCTGTGACTGAGCTCACTGATCCTAGTCTCCTCTTAGAGCTCTTGACTATTCAGCACACTTGTCAGAACTAAAAATTAGTGTAAGCTTTCCTAGTTAGGGTAATGTGTTGTGACAAGCTGGTCGAGACAGCAAGTCTCTCAAGACTTACTCAAGCAAGTAGTTATTCACTTGACCTTCTAGTTAACTCGTTAGACCTAGTTAAGTCACTGTATCTTCTAGTTAAGTCGCTAGACCTTATAGTTAAGTTCCTAGACCTTCTAATGAAGTTACTAGACCTACTTAAGTCACTAGACTTTCACTTAGAGCTAGTTCACTTGACTCTACTTAACATTTCCTATTAGTGGTGTAAAGCCATTTATAGCAACCAGGACCTTTTATTGCTACAAAGTATTACATACTAGGGACTCTATCCAAGAGTTCACTTATTCCTATCAAAGTGTTTATCAGCTGACAGCCAGGCTGATAGGCAGGATGATAGAGACGATGACAGCCAGGTTGACAGCCAGGTTGACAGCCAGGTTGACAGCCAGGTTGACAGCCAGGCTCACAGTCAAGATGACAGCCATGTTGACAGCCAGGCTGACAGCCAGGTTGACAGCCAGGCTCACAGTCAAGATGACAGCCAGGTTGACAGCCAGGCTCACAGTCAAGATGACAGCCAGGTTGACAGCCAGGCTGACAGCCAGGTTGACAGCCAGGCTCACAGTCAAGATGACAGCCAGGTTGACAGCCAGGCTGACAGCCAGGCATCCTCTTCCTCAGTGACCAACACTCCGTGTCATGGGAATAGAAAATCCGTACCAAAGAGGTTACCTGATGAACGTTGTTTTACATCAGTTAGTCTGGGGGAGGAACCAGTCTGGCTGCGTCCCGTCGCCTCGCACCTCACTAATCTTAATATCATATGCAAATGAACCTGCCCACTTCATCCCCTCGTTTCTCTCAGTGTGGAATAATTTTGACACCTTCCTGTCGTCTAGCAGGGACAGCCACACCTTCCTGTCGTCTAGCAGCGACAGCCACACCTTCCTGTCGTCTAGCAGGGACAGCCACACCTTCCTGTCGTCTAGCAGGGACAGCCACACCTTCCTGTCGTCAAACAGGGACAGCCACACCTTCCTGTCGTCCAACAAGGACAGTCACACCTTCCTGTCGTCCAACAAGGACAGTCACACCTTCCTGTCGTCAAACAAAGACAGCCACACTTTCCTGTCGTTCAACAAGGACAGTTACACCTTCCTGTCGTCCAACAAGGACAGTCACACCTTCCTGTCGTTCAACAAAGACAGTCACACCTTCCTGTCGTCCAACAAAGACGGTCACACCTTCCTGTCGTCCAACAAAGACGGTCACACCTTCCTGTCGTTCAACAAAGACAGTCACACCTTCCTGTCGTCCAACAAAGACAGTCACACCTTCCTGTCGTCCAACAAAGACAGTCACACCTTCCTGTCGTCCAACAAAGACAGTCACACCTTCCTGTCGTCCAACAAAGACAGTCACACCTTCCTGTCGTCCAACAAAGACAGTCACACCTTCCTGTCGTCCAACAAAGACAGTCACACCTTCCTGTCGTTCAACAAAGACAGTCACACCTTCCTGTCGTTCAACAAAGACAGTCACACCTTCCTGTCGTTCAACAAAGACAGTCACACCTTCCTGTCGTCCAACAAAGACAGTCACACCTTCCTGTCGTCCAACAAAGACAGTCACACCTTCCTGTCGTTCAACAAAGACAGTCACACCTTCCTGTCGTTCAACAAAGACAGTCACACCTTCCTGTCGTCCAACAAAGACAGTCACACCTTCCTGTCGTCCAACAAAGACAGTCACACCTTCCTGTCGTCCAACAAAGACAGTCACACCTTCCTGTCGTTCAACAAAGACAGTCACACCTTCCTGTCGTCCAACAAAGACAGTCACACCTTCCTGTCGTCCAACAAAGACAGTCACACCTTCCTGTCGTTCAACAAAGACAGTCACACCTTCCTGTCGTCCAACAAAGACAGTCACACCTTCCTGTCGTCCAACAAAGACAGTCACACCTTCCTGTCGTCCAACAAAGACAGTCACACCTTCCTGTCGTCCAACAAAGACAGTCACACCTTCCTGTCCAAATGTTTAATGTACATCAGCTGTCTACTTGTCGTTACACTCAGGCTAATTGTGTAATAGATTATGGCGTTGTTAATCATGCTGAGGTTAACAGATCACTCTGAGGTTAACATATCACTCTGAGGTTAACAGATCACTCTGAGGTTAACATATCACTCTGAGGTTAACAGATCACTCTGAGGTTAACATATCACTCTGAGGTTAACATATCACTCTGAGGTTAACATATCATTCTGAGGTTAACAGAACACTCTGAGGTTAACAGATCACTCTGAGGTTAACATATCACTCTGAGGTTAACATATCACTCTGAGGTTAACATATCATTCTGAGGTTAACAGAACACTCTGAGGTTAACAGATCACTCTGAGGTTAACAGATCACTCTGAGGTTAACATATCACTCTGAGGTTAACAGATCACTCTGAGGTTAACATATCACTCTGAGGTTAACATATCACTCTGAGGTTAACAGATCACTCTGAGGTTAACATATCACTCTGAGGTTAACAGATCACTCTGAGGTTAACATATCACTCTGAGGTTAACATATCACTCTGAGGTTAACATATCATTCTGAGGTTAACAGAACACTCTGAGGTTAACAGATCACTCTGAGGTTAACAGATCACTCTGAGGTTAACATATCACTCTGAGGTTAACATATCACTCTGAGGTTAACATATCATTCTGAGGTTAACAGAACACTCTGAGGTTAACAGATCACTCTGAGGTTAACATATCACTCTGAGGTTAACAGATCACTCTGAGGTTAACAGATCACTCTGAGGTTAACATATCAATCTGAGGTTAACATATCACTCTGAGGTTAACATATCATTCTGAGGTTAACATATCACTCTGATGTTAACATATCACTCTGAGGTTAACATATCACTCTGAGGTTAACATATCACTCTGAGGTTAACATATCATTCTGAGGTTAACATATCACTCTGAGGTTAACATATCATTCTGAGGTTAACATATCACTCTGAGGTTAACATATCATTCTGAGGTTAACATATTACTCTGAGGTTAACATATCATTCTGAGGTTAACATATTCTGAGGTTAACATATCGCTCTGAGGTTAACATATCACTCTGATGTTAACAGAACACTCTGAGGTTAACAGAACACTCTGAGGTTAACAGATCACTCTGAGGTTAACATATCATTCTGAGGTTAACAGAACACTCTGAGGTTAACAGAACACTCTGAGGTTAACATATCACTCTGAGGTTAACATATCACTCTGAGGTTAACATATCACTCTGAGGTTAACAGAACACTCTGAGGTTAACAGAACACTCTGAGGTTAACAGAACACTCTGAGGTTAACAGAACACTCTGAGGTTAACAGAACACTCTGAGGTTAACAGAACACTCTGAGGTTAACAGATCACTCTGAGGTTAACATATCACTCTGAGGTTAACAGAACACTCTGAGGTTAACAGAACACTCTGAGGTTAACAGAACACTCTGAGGTTAACAGAACACTCTGAGGTTAACAGATCACTCTGAGGTTAACATATCACTCTGAGGTTAATAGAACACTCTGAGGTTAACAGAACACTCTGAGGTTAACAGAACACTCTGAGGTTAACATATCACTCTGAGGTTAACATATCATTCTGAGGTTAACATATCACTCTGAGGTTAACATATCACTCTGAGGTTAACATATCACTCTGAGGTTAACATATCATTCTGAGGTTAACATATCATTCTGAGGTTAACATATCACTCTGAGGTTAACATATCACTCTGAGGTTAACAGAACACTCTGAGGTTAACAGAACACTCTGAGGTTAACAGAACACTCTGAGGTTAACATATCATTCTGAGGTTAACATATCACTCTGAGGTTAACATATCATTCTGAGGTTAACATATCATTCTGAGGTTAACATATCACTCTGAGGTTAACATATCACTCTGAGATTAACAGAACACTCTGAGGTTAACAGAACACTCTGAGGTTAACAGAACACTCTGAGGTTAACAGAACACTCTGAGGTTAACAGAACACTCTGAAGTTAACAGATCACTCTGAGGTTAACATATCACTCTGAGGTTAACAGAACACTCTGAGGTTAACAGAACACTCTGAGGTTAGCAGAACACTCTGAGGTTAATAGAACACTCTGAGGTTAACAGAACACTCTGAGGTTAACAGAACACTCTGAGGTTAACATATCACTCTGAGGTTAACATATCACTCTGAGGTTAACATATCACTCTGAGGTTAACATATCACTCTGAGGTTAACATATCACTCTGAGGTTAACATATCATTCTGAGGTTAACATATCATTCTGAGGTTAACATATCACTCTGAGGTTAACATATCACTCTGAGGTTAGCAGAACACTCTGAGGTTAACAGAACACTCTGAGGTTAACAGAACACTCTGAGGTTAACAGATCACTCTGAGGTTAACATATCACTCTGAGGTTAACAGAACACTCCGAGGTTAACAGAACACTCTGAGGTTAACAGAACACTCTGAGGTTAACATATCACTCTGAGGTTAACAGATCACTCTGAGGTTAACATATCATTCTGAGGTTAACAGAACACTCTGAGGTTAACAGAACACTCTGAGGTTAACAGAACACTCTGAGGTTAACATATCACTCTGAGATTAACATATCACTCTGAGGTTAACAGAACACTCTGAGGTTAACAGAACACTGTGAGGTTAACAGAACACTCTGAGGTTAACATATCACTCTGAGGTTAACATATCACTCTGAGGTTAACAGATCACTCTGAGGTTAACAGATCACTCAGAGGTTAACATATCATTCTGAGGTTAACATATCACTCTGAGGTTAACATATCAATCTGAGGTTAACATATCACTCTGAGGTTAACAGATCACTCTGAGGTTAACATATCATTCTGAGGTTAACATATCACTCTGAGGTTAACATATCACTCTGAGGTTAACATATCACTCTGAGGTTAACAGATCACTCTGAGGTTAACATATCATTCTGAGGTTAACATATCACTCTGAGGTTAACATATCACTCTGAGGTTAACATATCACTCTGAGGTTAACAGGTCACTCTGAGGTTAACATATCACTCTGAGGTTAACATATCACTCTGAGGTTAACAGATCACTCTGAGGTTAACATATTCTGAGGTTAACATATCACTCTGAGGTTAACATATCACTCTGAGGTTAACATATCACTCTGAGGTTAACATATCACTCTGAGGTTAACATATCACTCTGAGGTTAACAGATCACTCTGAGGTTAACATATTCTGAGGTTAACATATCACTCTGAGGTTAACATATCACTCTGAGGTTAACATATCACTCTGAGGTTAACAGATCACTCTGAGGTTAACAGATCACTCTGAGGTTAACATATCACTCTGAGGTTAACATATCACTCTGAGGTTAACATATCACTCTGAGGTTAACATATCACTCTGAGGTTAACATATCACTCTGAGGTTAACATATCACTCTGAGGTTAACAGATCACTCTGAGGTTAACATATCATTCTGAGGTTAACATATCACTCTGAGGTTAACATATCACTCTGAGGTTAACATATCACTCTGAGGTTAACAGGTCACTCTGAGGTTAACATATCATTCTGAGGTTAACATATCACTCTGAGGTTAACATATCACTCTGAGGTTAACAGATCACTCTGAGGTTAACATATTCTGAGGTTAACATATCACTCTGAGGTTAACATATCACTCTGAGGTTAACATATCACTCTGAGGTTAACAGATCACTCTGAGGTTAACATATCACTCTGAGGTTAACAGATCACTCTGAGGTTAACATATTCTGAGGTTAACATATCACTCTGAGGTTAACATATCACTCTGAGGTTAACATATCACTCTGAGGTTAACATATCACTCTGAGGTTAACAGATCACTGTGAGGTTAACATATTCTGAGGTTAACATATCACTCTGAGGTTAACATATCACTCTGAGGTTAACATATCACTCTGAGGTTAACATATCACTCTGAGGTTAACATATCACTCTGAGGTTAACATATCACTCTGAGGTTAACAGATCACTCTGAGGTTAACATATTCTGAGGTTAACATATCACTCTGAGGTTAACATATCACTCTGAGGTTAACATATCACTCTGAGGTTAACATATCACTCTGAGGTTAACATATCACTCTGAGGTTAACAGATCACTCTGAGGTTAACATATCATTCTGAGGTTAACATATCACTCTGAGGTTAACATATCACTCTGAGGTTAACATATCACTCTGAGGTTAACAGATCACTCTGAGGTTAACATATTCTGAGGTTAACATATCACTCTGAGGTTAACATATCACTCTGAGGTTAACATATCACTCTGAGGTTAACAGATCACTCTGAGGTTAACATATCACTCTGAGGTTAACAGATCACTCTGAGGTTAACATATTCTGAGGTTAACATATCACTCTGAGGTTAACATATCACTCTGAGGTTAACATATCACTCTGAGGTTAACAGGTCACTCTGAGGTTAACATATCATTCTGAGGTTAACATATCACTCTGAGGTTAACATATCACTCTGAGGTTAACAGATCACTCTGAGGTTAACATATTCTGAGGTTAACATATCACTCTGAGGTTAACATATCACTCTGAGGTTAACATATCACTCTGAGGTTAACATATCACTCTGAGGTTAACATATCACTCTGAGGTTAACATATTCTGAGGTTAACAGGTCACTCTGAGGTGAACATATCACTCTGAGGTTAACATATCACTCTGAGGTTAACATATCACTCTGAGGTTAACAGGTCACTCTGAGGTTAACATATCACTCTGAGGTTAACATATCATTCTGAGGTTAACATATCACTCTGAGGTTAACATATCACTCTGAGGTTAACATATCACTCTGAGGTTAACATATCACTCTGAGGTTAACAGATCACTCTGAGGTTAACAGATCACTCTGAGGTTAACAGGTCACTCTGAGGTTAACAGATCACTCTGAGGTTAACAGATCACTCTGAGGTTAACAGATCACTCTGAGGTTAACATATCACTCTGAGGTTAACATATCACTCTGAGGTTAACAGATCACTCTGAGGTTAACAGATCACTCTGAGGTTAACATATCACTCTGAGGTTAACATATCACTCTGAGGTTAACAGATCACTCTGAGGTTAACAGATCACTCTGAGGTTAACATATCACTCTGAGGTTAACATTAACTAGGTGTTCACTCTGGAGAGGGAAAGTGTAGCACTAACTTCCCTCTAACATAATCCTTCACAAACGTTCATATCAGAACGTTTCTGTCAGTACTGTGGTGATGAACGTTTCTGTCAGGACTGTGGTGATGAACGTTTCTGCCAGTACTGTTGTGATGAACGTTTCTGCCAGCACTGTTGTGATGAACGTTTCTGTCAGGACTGTGGTGATGAACGTTTCTGCCAGTACTGTTGTGATGAACGTTTCTGCCAGCACTGTTGTGATGAACGTTTCTGTCAGGACTGTGGTGATGAACGTTTCTGCCAGTACTGTTGTGATGAACGTTTCTGCCAGCACTGTTGTGATGAACGTTTCTGCCAGCACTTGTGATGAACGTTTCTGCCAGTACTGTTGTGATGAACGTTTCTGCCAGCACTTGTGATGAACGTTTCTGCCAGCACTTGTGATGAACGTTTCTGCCAGCACTGTTGTGATGAACGTTTCTGCCAGTACTGTGGTGATGAACATTTCTGCCAGCACTTGTGATGAACATTTCTGTCAGTACTGTTGTGATGAACGTTTCTGCCAGTACTGTGGTGATGAACATTTCTGCCAGCACGTGTGATGAACGTTTCTGTCAGTACTGTTGTGATGAACGTTTCTGCCAGTACTGTGGTGATGAACATTTCTGCCAGCACTTGTGATGAACATTTCTGTCAGTACTGTTGTGATGAACGTTTCTGCCAGTACTGTGGTGATGAACATTTCTGCCAGCATTTGTGGAATGATGATGTAAAGAGAGTAGTAAGGGAGAAAAAGTTAGCATATGAGAAGTTTTTACAAAGTAGAAGTGATGCAAGGAGGGAAGAGTATATGGAGAAAAAGAGAGAGGTTAAGAGAGTGGTGAAGCAATGTAAAAAGAGAGCAAATGAGAGAGTGGGTGAGATGTTATCAACAAATTTTGTTGAAAATAAGAAAAAGTTTTGGAGTGAGATTAACAAGTTAAGAAAGCCTAGAGAACAAATGGATTTGTCAGTTAAAAATAGGAGAGGAGAGTTATTAAATGGAGAGTTAGAGGTATTGGGAAGATGGAGGGAATATTTTGAGGAATTGTTAAATGTGGATGAAGATAGGGAAGCTGTGATTTCGTGTATAGGGCAAGGAGGAATAACATCTTGTAGGAGTGAGGAAGAGCCAGTTGTGAGTGTGGGGGAAGTTCGTGAGGCAGTAGGTAAAATGAAAGGGGGTAAGGCAGCTGGTATTGATGGGATAAAGATAGAAATGTTAAAAGCAGGTGGGGATATAGTTTTGGAGTGGTTGGTGCAATTATTTAATAAATGTATGGAAGAGGGTAAGGTACCTAGGGATTGGCAGAGAGCATGCATAGTTCCTTTGTATAAAGGCAAAGGGGATAAAAGTGAGTGCAAAAATTATAGGGGGATAAGTCTGTTGAGTGTACCTGGTAAAGTGTATGGTAGAGTTATAATTGAAAGAATTAAGAGTAAGACGGAGAATAGGATAGCAGATGAACAAGGAGGCTTTAGGAAAGGTAGGGGGTGTGTGGACCAGGTGTTTACAGTGAAACATATAAGTGAACAGTATTTAGATAAGGCTAAAGAGGTCTTTGTGGCATTTATGGATTTGGAAAAGGCGTATGACAGGGTGGATAGGGGGGCAATGTGGCAGATGTTGCAGGTGTATGGTGTAGGAGGTAGGCTACTGAAAGCAGTGAAGAGTTTTTACGAGGATAGTGAGGCTCAAGTTAGAGTATGTAGGAAAGAGGGAAATTTTTTCCCAGTAAAAGTAGGCCTTAGACAAGGATGTGTGATGTCACCGTGGTTGTTTAATATATTTATAGATGGGGTTGTAAGAGAAGTAAATGCGAGGGTCTTGGCAAGAGGCGTGGAGTTAAAAGATAAAGAATCACACACAAAGTGGGAGTTGTCACAGCTGCTCTTTGCTGATGACACTGTGCTCTTGGGAGATTCTGAAGAGAAGTTGCAGAGATTGGTGGATGAATTTGGTACGGTGTGCAAAAGAAGAAAATTAAAGGTGAATACAGGAAAGAGTAAGGTTATGAGGATAACAAAAAGATTAGGTGATGAAAGATTGAATATCAGATTGGAGGGAGAGAGTATGGAGGAGGTGAACGTATTCAGATATTTGGAAGTGGACGTGTCAGCGGATGGGTCTATGAAAGATGAGGTGAATCATAGAATTGATGAGGGAAAAAGAGTGAGTGGTGCACTTAGGAGTCTGTGGAGACAAAGAACTTTGTCCTTGGAGGCAAAGAGGGGAATGTATGAGAGTATAGTTTTACCAACGCTCTTATATGGGTGTGAAGCGTGGGTGATGAATGTTGCAGCGAGGAGAAGGCTGGAGGCAGTGGAGATGTCATGTCTGAGGGCAATGTGTGGTGTGAATATAATGCAGAGAATTCGTAGTTTGGAAGTTAGGAGGAGGTGCGGGATTACCAAAACTGTTGTCCAGAGGGCTGAGGAAGGGTTGTTGAGGTGGTTCGGACATGTAGAGAGAATGGAGCGAAACAGAATGACTTCAAGAGTGTATCAGTCTGTAGTGGAAGGAAGGCGGGGTAGGGGTCGGCCTAGGAAAGGTTGGAGGGAGGGGGTAAAGGAGGTTTTGTGTGCGAGGGGCTTGGACTTCCAGCAGGCATGCATGAGCGTGTTTGATAGGAGTGAATGGAGACAAATGGTTTTTAATACTTGACGTGCTGTTGGAGTGTGAGCAAAGTAACATTTATGAAGGGATTCAGGGAAACCGGCAGGCCGGACTTGAGTCCTGGAGATGGGAAGTACAGTGCCTGCACTCTGAAGGAGGGGTGTTAATGTTGCAGTTTAAAAACAGTAGTGTAAAGCACCCTTCTGGCAAGACAGTGATGGAGTGAATGATGGTGAAAGTTTTTCTTTTTCGGGCCACCCTGCCTTGGTGGGAATCGGCCAGTGTGATAATAAAAAAAAATAAAAAAAATTTGTGATGAACGTTTCTGTCAGTACTGTTGTTATGAACGTTTCTGCCAGTACTGTGGTGATGAACATTTCTGCCAGCACTTGTGATGAACGTTTCTGTCAATACTGTTGTGATGAACGTTTCTGCCAGTACTGTGGTAATGAACATTTCTGCCAGCACTTATCATGAACGTTTCTGTCAGTACTGTTGTTATGAACGTTTCTGTCAGTACTGTTGTGATGAACGTTTCTGCCAATACTGTGGTGATGAACGTTTCTGCCAGTACTGTGGTGATGAACGTTTCTGCCAGCACTGTTGTGATGAACGTTTCTGCCAGTACTGTGGTGATTAACGTTTCTGTCAGTACTGTGATGAACGTTTCTGCCAGTACTGTGGTGATGAACGTTTCTGCCAGTACCGTGGTGATGAACGTTTCTGTCAGTACTGTGGGGGATGAACGTTTCTGTCAGTACTTTGGTTATGAACGTTTCTCTCAGTACTGTGGTGATGAACGTTCCTGCCAGTACTGTGGTGATGAACGTTTCTGTCAGTACTGTGGGGATGAACGTTTCTGTTAGTACTGTGGTTATGAACGTTTCTGTCAGTACTGTGGTTATGAACGTTTCTGTCAATACTTTGGTGATGAACGTTTCTGTCACTACTGTGATGAACGTTCCTGCTAGCACTGTGGTGATGAACGTTTCTGCCAGTACTGTGATGAACGTTTCTGTCAGTAATGTGGTGATGAACGTTTCTGTCAGTGTTGTGATGAACGTTTCTGTCAGCACTGTTATGATGAACGTTTCTGTCAGTACTGTGATGAAAGTTCCTGCCAGTACTGTTGTGAAGAACGTTTCTGTCAGTATTGTAGTGATGAACGTTTCTTTCAGTACTGTTGTCATGAACGTTTCTGTCAGTACTGTGGTGATGCCTTGGTGCACACTAGAAACACTGCCTTGGTGCACACTAGCAACACTGCCTTGGTGCACACTAGCAACACTGCCTTGGTGCACACTAGCAACACTGCCTTGGTGCACACTAGCAACACTGCCTTGGTGCACACTAGCAACACTGCCTTGGTGCACACTAGCAACACTGCCTTGGTGCACACTAGCAACACTGCCTTGGTGCACACTAGCAACACTGCCTTGGTGCACACTAGAAACACTGCCTTGGTGCACACTAGCAACACTGCCTTGGTGCACACTAGCAACACTGCCTTGGTGCACACTAGAAACACTGCCTTGGTGCACACTAGCAACACTGCCTTGGTGCACACTAGCAACACTGCCTTGGTGCACACTAGAAACACTGCCTTGGTGCACACTAGCAACACTGCCTTGGTGCACACTAGCAACACTGCCTTGGTGCACACTAGCAACACTGCCTTGGTGCACACTAGCAACACTGCCTTGGTGCACACTAGCAACACTGCCTTGGTGCACACTAGAAACACTGCCTTGGTGCACACTAGCAACACTGCCTTGGTGCACACTAGCAACACTGCCTTGGTGCACACTAGAAACACTGCCTTGGTGCACAGTAGCAACACTGCCTTGGTGCACACTAGCAACACTGCCTTGGTGCACACTAGCAACACTGCCTTGGTGCACACTAGCAACACTACACTAGCAACACTGCCTTGGTGCACACTAGCAACACTGCCTTGGTGCACACTAGCAACACTGCCTTGGTGCACACTAGCAACACTGCCTTGGTGCACACTAGCAACACTGCCTTGGTGCACACTAGCAACACTGCCTTGGTGCACACTAGCAACACTGCCTTGGTGCACACTAGCAACACTGCCTTGGTGCACACTAGCAACACTGCCTTGGTGCACACTAGCAACACTGCCTTGGTGCACACTAGCAACACTGCCTTGGTGCACACTAGCAACACTGCCTTGGTGCACACTAGCAACACTGCCTTGGTGCACACTAGCAACACTGCCTTGGTGCACACTAGCAACACTGCCTTGGTGCACACTAGCAACACTGCCTTGGTGCACACTAGCAACACTGCCTTGGTGCACACTAGCAACACTGCCTTGGTGCACACTAGCAACACTGCCTTGGTGCACACTAGCAACACTGCCTTGGTGCACACTAGCAACACTGCCTTGGTGCACACTAGCAACACTGCCTTGGTGCACACTAGCAACACTGCCTTGGTGCACACTAGCAACACTGCCTTGGTGCACACTAGCAACACTGCCTTGGTGCACACTAGCAACACTGCCTTGGTGCACACTAGCAACACTGCCTTGGTGCACACTAGCAACACTGCCTTGGTGCACACTAGCAACACTGCCTTGGTGCACACTAGCAACACTGCCTTGGTGCACACTAGCAACACTGCCTTGGTGCACACTGTAAACACTGCCTTGGTGCACACTAGCAACACTGCCTTGGTGCACACTGTAAACACTGCCTTGGTGCACACTAGCAACACTGCCTTGGTACACACTAGCAACACTGCCTTGGTGCACACTAGCAACACTGCCTTGGTGCACACTGTAAACACTGCCTTGGTGCACACTAGCAACACTGCCTTGATACACACTAGCAACACTGCCTTGGTGCACACTGTAAACACTGCCTTGGTACACACTAGCAACACTGCCTTGGTGCACACTAGCAACACTGCCTTGGTGCACACTAGCAACACTGCCTTGGTGCACACTAGCAACACTGCCTTGGTGCACACTAGCAACACTGCCTTGGTGCACACTAGCAACACTGCCTTGGTGCACACTAGCAACACTGCCTTGGTGCACACTAGCAACACTGCCTTGTTGCACACTAGCAACACTGCCTTGGTGCACACTAGCAACACTGCCTTGGTGCACACTAGCAACACTGCCTTGGTGCACACTAGAAACACTGCCTTGGTGCACACTAGCAACACTGCCTTGGTGCACACTAACAACACTGCCTTGGTGCACACTAGCAACTCTGCCTTGGTGCACACTAGCAACACTGCCTTGGTGCACACTAGCAACACTGCCTTGGTGCACGTTAGTAACACTGCCTTGGTGCACACTAGCAACACTGCCTTGGTGCACACTAGCAACACTGCCTTGGTGCACACTAGAAACACTGCCTTGGTGCACACTAGCAACACTGCCTTGGTGCACACTAGCAACACTGCCTTGGTGCACAATAGCAACACTGCCTTGGTGCACACTAGAAACACTGCCTTGGTGCACACTAGCAACACTGCCTTGGTGCACACTAGCAACACTGCCTTGGTGCACACTAGCAACACTGCTTTGGTGCACACTAGCAACACTGCCTTGGTGCACAATAGCAACACTGCCTTGGTGCACACTAGAAACACTGCCTTGGTGCACACTAGCAACACTGCCTTGGTGCACACTAGCAACACTGCCTTGGTGCACACTAGCAACACTGCCTTGGCGCACGTTAGCAACACTGCCTTGTGCACACTGAGAGATACTAATCACTGACAGGTAATCAACCAGTCAGTAGTTACATTAAGTATTGCCAGTTGACACCGGCCAGGATAACCAGGTTAGTCAGCATGACCAAATTAGCCAGGATGGAAATGGTGGCCTGGTTAGCCAGGTTGGCCAGGATGGCCAGGTTGGCCAGGATGGCCAGATGGCCAGGATGAACCAGCTGTTATAATGACCTCCTGGAAGGTACCTCAGGCACCGTACCGCGTCCTAATGATCTCACACTCCAGCAAACATGTTAACTAACTGCAGGACCCCGTTAGTAACTAGCTGCAGGACTCCGTTAATAAGTTGCTGCAGGACTCCGTTAGCAACTAGCTGCAGGATCTCGTTAGTAAATAGCTGCAGGACTCCGTTAATAAGTTGCTGCAGGACTCCGTTAGTAACTAGCTGCAGGACTCCGTTAGTAACTAGCTTCAGGACTCCGTTAGTAACTAGCTGCAGGACTCCGTTAGTAACTAGCTGCCGGACTCCGTTAATAAGTTGCTGCAGGACTCCGTTAGCAACTAGCTGCAGGATCTCGTTAGTAAATAGCTGCAGGATCTCGTTAGTAACTAGCTGCAGGATCCCGTTAGTTACGTTGCTGAAGGACCCCGTTAGTAACTAGCTGAAGGATCCCGTTAGTAACTAGCTGCAGGACCCCGTTAGTAAGTTGCTGCAGGACTCCGTTAGTAACTAGCTGCAGGACCCCGTTAGTAACTAGCTGCAGGACCCCGTTAGTAAGTTGCTGCAGCACTCAGTAACTAGCTGCAGGACCCCGTTAGTAACTAGCTGCAGGACCTTGTTAATAACTAGCTGCAGGACCCCGTTAGTAACTAGCTGCAGGACCCTGTTAGTAACTAGCTGCAGGACCCTGTTAGTAACTAGCTGCAGGACCTCGTTAGTAAATACTGCAGGACCCCGTTAGTAACTAGCTGTAGGACCCCGTTAGTAACTAGCTGTAGGACCCCGTTAGCAGGTTGCTGCAGGACCCCGTTAGTAACTACTGCAGGACCCCGTTAGTAAGTTGCTGCAGGACTCAATAACTAGCTGCAGGACCTCGTTAGTAACTACTGCAGGACCCCGTTAGTAAGTTGCTGCAGGACTCAGTAACTAGCTGCAGGACCCCGTTGGTAACTAATTGTAGAACTCCGTTGGTAACTAGCTGTAGGACCCCGTTGGTAACTAGCTGCAGGATCACGTTGGTAACTAGCTACAGCACCACGTTGGTAACTAGCTGCATGACCACGTTGGTAACTAGCTGCTGGACTCCGTTAGTAACTAGCTGCAGGGCCCCGTCGGTAACTAACTGCAGGACCCCGTTGGTAACTAGCTGCAGGATCTCGTTGGTACTAGCTGCAGGACCCCGTTAGTAACTAGCTGCAGGACCCCGTTGGTAACTAGCTGCAGGACCCCGTTAGTAACTAGCTGCAGGACCCCGTTAGTAACTAACTGCAGGACCCCGTTAGTAACTAGCTGCAGGACCCCGTTGGTAACTAGCTGCGTGACCACGTTGGTAACTAGCTGCAGAACCACGTTGGTGACTAGCTGCAGGATCTCGTTGGTAACTAGCTGCTGGACTCCATTAGTAACTAGCTGCAGGGCCCCGTCGGTAACTACCTGTAGGAGCCCGTTGGTAACTAGCTGCAGGATCTCGTTGGTAACTAGCTGCAGGTAACGGTGGTGATTGTGGGAGATGAAAAGACTGAGAGCGATATATATATATATATATATATATATATATATATATATATATATATATATATATATATATATATATATATATATATATATATATATATAGTTCCTTGATAATGTGAGTAGTCACGAAAGCGCTTGGAATTTCTCTATTCTTTCAGAGTGGTTGTTTTGCATATATATATATATATATATATATATATATATATATATATATATATATATATATATATATATATATATATATATATATATATATATATCTATATAGATATAGATGTAGAGATATAGATATTAACAGGATTTAAGAAGTATAAAAGAGGTATAATGAGAGGTCAAGGTTCATCTGACCTCTGACCTTGTTTATACCGGTTGTTGCACGACTAGGAGAGGGTCAGGTCATGTGACCAAGGAAGACAACGGCATAGTGGTGACATTGTGATGTAGTCCACTGTGCTTTTGAGGTCGCTAAGGGACACCTAATTTAATCAATTAAATGGTCACACTTTGCCTTGGCAAATAGCTGTCAGACACGCCTTTAGGCTTAACTCTGAGGTCTTTTGTTCTTGACGGCGTCAGATCTCGGCGTCAGGTCAAAACACGTGGTGCACACCCCATTGTTGAGGGGTGCTTTGAAGACCATATAAGCCCAAGTAACAGCTGAAAGAGGAGATTCGGGCGGAGCCGCTGCCGGTGTGCAGAGCTGAGCTGGAGAGCCACGGGAGGAGAGACTGTTGGAAACATTGGGCAGAGTACTGGCTTGGAGCAGTACTCGTGCTGTGTAGGTCTTGGGACCTGTGGCTAGTGTGTGTGACTTAGTTCCTGTTGTGAACTGTTCTCTGTACTATATTGTAAATTATATTCTGTTTCGTCAGTTGATTGTATTCCGTCTCACTGCTTATATGTACCATCCCATTTATCTAAACCACAGTAATGTTCTCCTGTTCCCAAATATATTATTGTACAAAGACTTCATAAGAAACTGTGTTTGAGTGGAATAGTAATATTCACTGTCCTCGTTATTTACTCTCTGATTCATTATTTTATTTCAAGTAGTGAGAGGGTGATTAGTGTGGTGAGTAGTGTGGTGAGTAGTGTGGTGGGTAGTGTGGTGAGTAGTGTGGTGGGTAGTGTGGTGGGTAGTGTGGTGAGTAGTGTGGTGGGTAGTGTGGTGGGTAGTGTGGTGAGTAGTGTGGTGAGTAGTGTGGTGAGTAGTGTGGTGAGTAGTGTGGTGAGTAGTGTGGTGATTAGTGTGGTGAGTAGTGTGGTGGGTAGTGTGGTGAGTAGTGTGGTGGGTAGTGTGGTGGGTAGTGTGGTGGGTAGTGTGGTGGGTAGTGTGGTGAGTAGTGTGGTGGGTAGTGTGATGGGTAGTGTGGTGAGTAGTGTGGTGGGTAGTGTGGTGAGTAGTGTGGTGGGTAGTGTGGTGAGTAGTGTGGTGGGTAGTGTGGTGGGTAGTGTGGTGGGTAGTGTGGTGGGTAGTGTGGTGGGTAGTGTGGTGAGTAGTGTGGTGGGTAGTGTGGTGAGTAGTGTGGTGGGTAGTGTGGTGGGTAGTGTGGTGGGTAGTGTGGTGAGTAGTGTGGTGGGTAGTGTGGTGAGTAGTGTGGTGGGTAGTGTGGTGAGTAGTGTGGTGGGTAGTGTGGTGGGTAGTGTGGTGGGTAGTGTGGTGAGTAGTGTGGTGGGTAGTGTGGTGAGTAGTGTGGTGGGTAGTGTGGTGAGTAGTGTGGTGGGTAGTGTGGTGGGTAGTGTGGTGGGTAGTGTGGTGAGTAGTGTGGTGGGTAGTGTGGTGAGTAGTGTGGTGGGTAGTGTGGTGAGTAGTGTGGTGAGTAGTGTGGTGGGTAGTGTGGTGAGTAGTGTGGTGAGTAGTGTGGTGGGTAGTGTGGTGGGTAGTGTGGTGAGTAGTGTGGTGGGTAGTGTGGTGAGTAGTGTGGTGGGTAGTGTGGTGAGTAGTGTGGTGGGTAGTGTGGTGGGTAGTGTGGTGAGTAGTGTGGTGGGTAGTGTGGTGGGTAGTGTGGTGAGTAGTGTGGTGGGTAGTGTGGTGAGTAGTGTGGTGGGTAGTGTGGTGGGTAGTGTGGTGGGTAGTGTGGTGGGTAGTGTGGTGAGTAGTGTGGTGGGTAGTGTGGTGGGTAGTGTGGTGAGTAGTGTGGTGGGTAGTGTGGTGAGTAGTGTGGTGGGTAGTGTGGTGGGTAGTGTGGTGGGTAGTGTGGTGAGTAGTGTGGTGGGTAGTGTGGTGAGTAGTGTGGTGGGTAGTGTGGTGAGTAGTGTGGTGGGTAGTGTGGTGAGTAGTGTGGTGGGTAGTGTGGTGGGTAGTGTGGTGGGTAGTGTGGTGGGTAGTGTGGTGAGTAGTGTGGTGGGTAGTGTGGTGGGTAGTGTGGTGAGTAGTGTGGTGGGTAGTGTGGTGAGTAGTGTGGTGGGTAGTGTGGTGGGTAGTGTGGTGGGTAGTGTGGTGAGTAGTGTGGTGGGTAGTGTGGTGGGTAGTGTGGTGGGTAGTGTGGTGAGTAGTGTGGTGGGTAGTGTGGTGGGTAGTGTGGTGAGTAGTGTGGTGAGTAGTGTGGTGAGTAGTGTGGTGAGTAGTGTGGTGAGTAGTGTGGTGAGTAGTGTGGTGGGTAGTGTGGTGGGTAGTGTGGTGGGTAGTGTGGTGGTTAGTGTGGTGGTTAGTGTGGTGGTTAGTGTGGTGGTTAGTGTGGTGCATAGTGTGGTGGTTAGTGTGGTGGTTAGTGTGGTGGTTAGTGTGGTGGTTAGTGTGGTGGATAGTGTGGTGGTTAGTGTGGTGCATAGTGTGGTGGTTAGTGTGGTGCATAGTGTGGTGGTTAGTGAGGTGGTTAGTGTGGTGCATAGTGTGGTGGTTAGTGTGGTGAGTAGTGTGGTGAGTAGTGTGGTGGGTAGTGTGGTGGGTAGTGTGGTGGGTAGTGTGGTGGGTAGTGTGGTGAGTAGTGTGGTGAGTAGTGTTATGAGTAGTGTGGTGAGTAGTGTGGTGAGTAGTGTGGTGGGTAGTGTGATGAGTAGTGTGGTGAGTAGTGTGGTGGGTAGTGTGGTGAGTAGTGTGGTGAGTAGTGTGGTGAGTAGTGTGGTGGGTAGTGTGATGAGTAGTGTGGTGAGTAGTGTGGTGAGTAGTGTGGTGAGTAGTGTGGTGGGTAGTGTGATGAGTAGTGTGGTGAGTAGTGTGGTGAGTAGTGTGGTGGGTAGTGTGGTGAGTAGTGTGGTGAGTAGTGTGGTGAGTAGTGTGGTGAGTAGTGTGGTGGGTAGTGTGATGAGTAGTGTGGTGAGTAGTGTGGTGAGTAGTGTGGTGAGTAGTGTGGTGAGTAGTGTGGTGGGTAGTGTGGTGAGTAGTGTGGTGAGTAGTGTGGTGAGTAGTGTGGTGGGTAGTGTGGTGAGTAGTGTGGTGAGTATTGTGGTGGGTAGTGTGGTGAGTAGTGTGGTGGGTATTGTGGTGAGTAGTGTGGTGGGTAGTGTGGTGAGTAGTGTGGTGGGTAGTGTGGTGAGTAGTGTGGTGAGTAGTGTGGTGGGTAGTGTGGTGAGTAGTGTGGTGGGTTATGTGGTGAGTAGTGTGGTGCGTAGTGTGGTGAGTAGTGTGGTGGGTAGTGTGGTGAGTAGTGTGGTGAGTAGTGTGGTGAGTAGTGTGGTGGGTAGTGTGGTGGGTAGTGTGGTGGGTAGTGTGGTGAGTAGTGTGGTGGGTAGTGTGGTGGGTAGTGTGGTGAGTAGTGTGGTGGGTAATGTGGTGAGTAGTGTGGTGGGTAGTGTGGTGAGTAGTGTGGTGAGTATTGTGGTGAGTAGTGTGGTGGGTAATGTGATGAGTAGTGTGGTGGGTAGTGTGGTGAGTAGTGTGGTGAGTAGTGTGGTGAGTAATGTGGTGGGTAGTGTGGTGGGCAGTGTGGTTGGTAGTGTGGTGGGTAGTGTGGTGAGTAGTGTGGTGAGTAGTGTGGTGGGTAATGTGGTGAGTAGTGTGGTGGGTAGTGTGGTGACTAGTGTGGTGAGTAGTGTGGTGAGTAGTGTGGTGGGTAGTGTGGTGGGTAGTGTGGTGGGCAGTGTGGTGGGTAGTGTGGTGGGTAGTGTGGTGGGTAGTGTGGTGAGTAGTGTGGTGGGTAGTGTGGCGAGTAGTGTGGTGAGTAGTGTGGTGGGTAGTGTGGTGAGTAGTGTGGTGGGTAGTGTGGTGGGCAGTGTGGTGGGTAGTGTGGTGGGTAGTGTGGTGGGTAGTGTGGTGAGTAGTGTGGTGGGTAGTGTGGCGAGTAGTGTGGTGAGTAGTGTGGTGGGTAATGTGGTGAGTAGTGTGGTGGGTAGTGTGGTGAGTAGTGTGGTGAGTAGTGTGGTGAGTAGTGTGGTGGGTAATGTGGTGAGTAGTGTGGTGGGTAGTGTGGTGAGTAGTGTGGTGAGTAGTGTGGTGAGTAGTGTGGTGGGCAGTGTGGTGGGTAGTGTGGTGGATAGTGTGGTGAGTAGTGTGGTGAGTAGTG
>NC_091304.1:34829807-34882307 GCF_038502225.1 Cherax quadricarinatus | reverse complement strand
CAGTCCAGTCAGTCAGTCAGTCAGTCAGTCAGTCAGTCCAGTCAGTCAGTCAGTCAGTCCAGTCAGTCAGTCAGTCAGTCAGTCAGTCAGTCAGTGCAGTCAGTCAGTCAGTCCAGTCAGTCAGTCAGTCAGTCAGTCAGTCCAGTCAGTCAGTCAGTCAGTCAGTCCAGTCAGTCAGTCAGTCAGTCAGTCAGTCAGTCAGTCAGTCAGTCAGTCAGTCAGTCAGTCCAGTCAGTCAGTCAGTCAGTCAGTCAGTCAGTCAGTCCAGTCAGTCAGTCAGTCAGTCAGTCAGTCAGTCAGTGCAGTCAGTCAGTCAGTCAGTCAGTCCAGTCAGTCAGTCAGTCAGTCCAGTCAGTCAGTCAGTCAGTCAGTCAGTCAGTCATTCCAGTCAGTCAGTCAGTCAGTCAGTCAGTCCAGTCAGTATGTCAGTCCAGTCAGTCAGTCAGTCAGTCAGTCAGTCCAGTCAGTCAGTCAGTCAGTCAGTCAGTCAGTCAGTCAGTCAGTCAGTCAGTCAGTCAGTCAGTCCAGTCAGTCAGTCAGTCCAGTCAGTCAGTCAGTCAGTCCAGTCAGTCAGTCAGTCAGTCAGTCAGTCAGTCCAGTCAGTCAGTCAGTCAGTCAGTCAGTCAGTCAGTCCAGTCAGTCAGTCAGTCAGTCAGTCAGTCAGTCAGTCCAGTCAGTCAGTCAGTCAGTCAGTCAGTTAGTCAGTCAGTCAGTCAGTTAGTCAGTTAGTCAGTCAGTCAGTCAGTTAGTCAGTCAGTCAGTTAGTCAGTCAGTCAGTCAGTCAGTCAGTCAGTCAGTCCAGTCAGTCAGTTAGTCAGTCAGTCAGTTAGTCAGTCAGTCAGTTAGTCAGTCAGTCAGTCAGTTAGTCAGTCAGTCAGTTAGTCAGTCAGTCAGTCAGTTAGTCAGTCAGTCAGTTAGTCAGTCAGTCAGTCAGTCAGTCATTTAGTCAGTCAGTCAGTTAGTCAGTCAGTCAGTCAGTTAGTCAGTCAGTCAGTCAGTCAGTCAGTCAGTCAGTCAGTTAGTCAGTCAGTCAGTCAGTCAGTTAGTCAGTCAGTCAGTTAGTCAGCCAGTCAGTCAGTCAGTCAGTCAGTCAGTTAGTCAGTCAGTCAGTTAGTCAGTCAGTCAGTCAGTCAGTCAGTCAGTCAGTCAGTCAGTTAGTCAGTCAGTCAGTCAGTCAGTCAGTCAGTCAGTCAGTCAGTTAGTCAGTCAGTCAGTCAGTCAGTCAGTTAGTCAGTCAGTCAGTCAGTTAGTCAGTCAGTTAGTCAGTCAGTCAGTCAGTCAGTTAGTCAGTCAGTCAGTCAGTTAGTCAGTTAGTCAGTCAGTCAGTCAGTTAGTCAGTCAGTCAGTCAGTCAGTTAGTCAGTCAGTCAGTCAGTCAGTCAGTCAGTTAGTCAGTCAGTCAGTCAGTCAGTTAGTCAGTCAGTCAGTCAGTTAGTCAGTCAGTCAGTCAGTCAGTCAGTTAGTCAGTTAGTCAGTTAGTCAGTCAGTCAGTCAGTCAGTCAGTCAGTCAGTCAGTCAGTTAGTCAGTTAGTCAGTCAGTCAGTCAGTCAGTCAGTTAGTCCAGTCAGTCAGTCAGTCAGTCAGTTAGTCCAGTCAGTCAGTCAGTCAGTTAGTCCAGTCAGTCAGTCAGTCAGTTAGTCCAGTCAGTCAGTCAGTTAGTCCAGTCAGTCAGTCAGTTAGTCCAGTCAGTCAGTCAGTCAGTCCAGTCAGTCAGTCAGTCAGTTAGTCCACTCAGTCAGTCAGTCAGTCAGTCAGTCAGTTAGTCCAGTCAGTCAGTCAGTCAGTCAGTTAGTCCAGTCAGTCAGTCAGTCAATTAGTCCAGTCAGTCAGTCAGTCAGTTAGTCCAGTCAGTCAGTCAGTCAGTTAGTCCAGTCAGTCAGTCAGTCAGTTAGTCCAGTCAGTCAGTCAGTTAGTCCAGTCAGTCAGTCAGTCAGTCAGCTAGTCCAGTCAGTCAGTCAGTTAGTCCAGTCAGTCAGTCAGTCAGCTAGTCCAGTCAGTCAGTCAGTCAGTCAGTCCAGTCAGTCAGTCAGTCAGTTAGTCCAGTCAGTCAGTCAGTCAGTCAGTTAGTCAGTCCAGTCAATCAGTCAGTCAGTCCACTCAATCAGTCAGTCAGTCAGTCAGTCCAGTCAGTCAGTCAGTCCAGTCAGTCAGTCAGTCAGTCCAGTCAGTTAGTCCAGTCAGTCAGTCAGTCAGTCAGTCAGTCCACTCAATCAGTCAGTCAGTCCACTCAATCAGTCAGTCAGTCAGTCAGTCCAGTCAGTCAGTCAGTCAGTCCAGTCAGTCAGTCAGTCAGTCCAGTCAGTCAGTTAGTCAGTCAGTCAGTCAGTTAGTCAGTCAGTCAGTTAGTCAGTCCAGTCAATCAGTCATTCAGTCAGTTAGTCAGTCCAGTCAGTCATTCAGTCAGTTAATCAGTTAGTCAGTCAGTCAGTCAGTCCAGTCAGTCAGTTAGTCAGTCCAGTCAATCAGTCATTCAGTCAGTTAATCAGTTAGTCAGTCAGTCCAGTCAGTCCAGTCAGTCACTTGTGTTATGTTTCTACTTAACATTCCGCCTTATGTTGTATGTGTGTGTGTGTGTGTGTGTGTGTGTGTGTGTGTGTGTATGTGTGTGTGTGTGTGCTCAAACAGTTGTATTCATCTGTTTGTGGTTGCAGAGATCGAGTCACAGCTCCTGGCCCCGCCTCTTGGCTGGTCGCTACTAGGTTCACTCTCTCCCTGCTCCATGAGCTTTATCGTATATCTTAGTGTGTGTGTGTGTGTGTGTGTGTGCGGGCGTGTGTGCGTGTGTGTGTGTGCGGGCGTGTGTGTGTGTGTGTGTGTGTGTGTGTGTGTGTGCGTGTGCGGGCGTGTGTGTGTGTGTGTGTGTGTGTGCGGGCGGGCGTGTGTGTGTGTGTGTGTGTGTGCGGGCGTGTGTGTGTGTGTGTGTGTGTGTGTGTGCGTGTGTGTGTGTGTGTGCGGATGTGTGTGTGTGTGTGTGTGTGTGCGGGCGTGTGTGTGTGTGTGTGTGTGTGTGTGTGTGTGTGTGTGTGTGTGTGTGTGTGTGTGTGCGGGCGTGTGTGTGTGTGTGTGTGTGTGTGTGTGTGTGTGTGTGTGTGTGTGTGTGTGTGTGTGTGTGTGTGTGTGCGGATGTGTGTGTGTGTGTGTGTGTGTGTGTGTGTGTGTGTGTGTGTGTGTGTGTGTGTGTGTGTGTGTGTGTGTGTGCGCGCGTGTGCGTGTGAGTGTGTGTGTGTTAGTTACTATTTTGTCCTAGGCACATGTCGATTCGAAACTAGGCCTGTTGTTGTGTGTGTGTACTCACCTAGTTCTACTCACCTACTTGAGGTTGCAGGGGTCGAGTCCTAGCTCCTGGCCTCACCTCTTCACTGTATGTGTGTGTGTGTGTGTGTGTGTACTCGCCTAATTGTACTCACCTAATTGTGGCTGCAGGGGTCGAGACTCGGCTCCTGGTTTCGCCTCTTCACTGATTGCTACTAGGTCCTCTCTCTCCCTGCTCCATGAGCTTTATCATACCTCATCTTAAAGCTATGTATGGTTCCTCCCTCCACCACCTCACATGCCAGACTATTCCACTTCCTAACTACTCTATGACTGAAGAAATACTTCCTAACATCCCTTTTACTCATCTGAGTCTTCAACTTCCAGTTGTGACCTCTTGCTTCTGTGTCCCCTCTCTGGAACATCCTGTCTCTGTCCACTTTGTCTATTCCACGCAGTATTTTGTATGTCGTTATCATGTCTCCCCTGACCCTTCTGTCCTCTAGTGTTGTCAGGCCGATTTCCCTTAACCTTTCTTCACAGGACATTCCCCTTACCTCTGGAACTAACCTTGTTGCAAACCTTTGCACTTTCTCTAATTTCTTGACGTGCTTCACCGGGAGTGGGTTCCAAACTGGTGCTGCATACTCCAGTATGGGCCTGACGTGCACAGTGTACAGTGTCTTGAACAATTCCTTACTAAGGTATCGGAACGCTATTCTCAGGTTTGCCAGGCGCCCATATGCTGCAGCAGTTGATGTGTGCTTCCGGAGACGTGCTCAGTGTTATACTCACCCCAAGATCTTTCTCCTTGAGTGAGGTTTGCAGTCTTTGGCCGCCTAGCCTATACTCTGTCTGCGGTTTTCTTTGCCCTTCCCCGATCTTCATGACTTTGCATTTGGCGGGGTTAAATTCGAGAAGCCAGTTGCTGGACCAGGTGTCCAGCCTGTCCAGGTCTCTTTGAATTCCTGCCTGATCCTCATCTGATTTAATTCTCCTCGTTAACTTCACATCGTCTGCGAACAGGGACACTTCTGAATCTAACCCTTCCATCATGTCGTTCACATATACCAAAAATAGCACTGGTCCTAGGACCGACCACTGTGGGACCCTGCTTGTTACAGGTGCCCATTGTGATACCTCATCACGTACCATGACTCGCTGTTGCGTCCCTGTCAGGTATTCTCTTATCCATTGCAGTGCCCTTCCTGTTATACGCACTTAATCCTCCAGCTTCTGCACTAATCTCTTGTGGGGAACTGCGTCGAAGGCCGTCTTGCAGTCCAAGAAAATGTAATCAACCCACCCCTCTCTCTCGTGTCTGTCTTCTGTTACCTTGTCATAAAACTCAGAAGGTTTGTGACACAGGATTTGTCTTCCATGAATCCGTGCTGATTGTCCTTTATAATCTTGTTCCGTTCCAGGTGTTCCACCACTCTCCTCCTGATAATCTTCTCCATGACTTTGCATACTATACACGTCAGTGACACTGGTATGTAGTTTAGTGCCTCGTTTCTGTCTCCTTTTTTAAAAATGGCAACTATATATGTATGTATCGGAACTGTGTGTGTGTGTGTGTGTGTTGCTGCGGGGGTAGGAAATGCCCCGCTGACCTTGCCACCAATCATAACACAGATATTGCAGCCAATGGGAAGGTGAGGTTCTTCTTCGTGACGCAGAGGGCACTGAGGCATCTCCCCCCCCCTCGTTCCTCCCCATCCCATTATTCCCTTCCGCAAGCCCTTCACGCATGACTTTCACTTTCGTATACAGTGTGGAGGATGGGTGGTTGAGGGGTGGGTTGGTTGATGGGTGGGTGGTTGAGGGGTGGGTTGGTTGATGGGTGGGTGGTTGTTGGGAGGGTGGGTGAGTATGGGGTGGGTGGGTGGTTGATGGGTGGATGGCTAGTATCAGTATATTCGCAGCATGTTTCAAGGTTGTAGAAACTGCAGCAGTAAAGAAGGTAAGAAGCGTCACTGCTCGTGTAAACTGCAGCAGTAAAGAAGGTAAGAAGCGTCACTGCTCGTGTAAACTGCAGCAGTAAAGAAGGTAAGAAGCGTCACTGCTCGTGTAAACTGCAGCAGTAAAGAAGGTAAGAAGCGTCACTGCTCGTGTAAACTGTAGCAGTAAAGAAGGTAAGAAGCGTCACTGCTCGTGTAAACTGCAGTAGTAAAGAAGGTAAGAAGCGTCACTGCTCGTGTAAACTGTAGCAGTAAAGAAGGTAAGAAGCGTCACTGCTCGTGTAAACTGCAGCAGTAAAGAAGGTAAGAAGCGTCACTGCTCGTGTAAACTGCAGCAGTAAAGAAGGTAAGAAGCGTCACTGCTCGTGTAAACTGCAGCAGTAAAGAAGGTAAGAAGCGTCACTGCTCGTGTAAACTGCAGCAGTAAAGAAGGTAAGAAGCGTCACTGCTCGTGTAAACTGCAGCAGTAAAGAAGGTAAGAAGCGTCACTGCTCGTGTAAACTGCAGCAGTAAAGAAGGTAAGAAGCGTCACTGCTCGTGTAAACTGCAGCAGTAAAGAAGGTAAGAAGCGTCACTGCTCGTGTAAACTGCAGCAGTAAAGAAGGTAAGAAGCGTCACTGCTCGTGTAAACTGTAGCAGTAAAGAAGGTAAGAAGCGTCACTGCTCGTGTAAACTGCAGCAGTAAAGAAGGTAAGAAGCGTCACTGCTCGTGTAAACTCAAGCAACGTAATTACTGGTAGATGTTTAAGTTTGTTAGTGTTGAGTGTGTGGCGACGGAGAGGGAAGATGCGGCATAATATATACCTGGGAAATTCTGGAGGGACTGGTCCCAAACTAACTTAAATCCCTCAGCCTCAAGCTGTTGGGACTGATTACCTCGAACTCCACCTCATCTTCCAACGTTCTTCTCTGCACTGGACTAAAGAAGTCACTGGCTGGCGAAACGTCTTTGTAATAAACATTCGCAAACGTTGCACAAGTGTCTTATTCTTCAAGCCTCTGGTTGTCTTCAAGAAAAAATTTAAGTTACTCAAGTCAGTTGGTGATGAGCCAGGCTGTTGTGCATAAGCTGGTGTACGTGCGGCTGGCACCGATAACCTGATCGATCACGCCATCTTCCGGGAGGCCTGGGGCTCACACTTCACATGTTTGCTTCGTTTCAACATAATGGCACCTTATATAGTTACAAAGACAGACAGATCACAAAAATAACCTTGTGGGAAACGTGAGTGGACACATGAAAGTAATATTGTGACCAAGAGACAAGAAGCCTTGAGGGTCTTCTTCCACTCACCGAGAATGGTGAAACTCATTCACGAAAGGTCTTTGGCAACCATCGACGCACTCGCAACAGTTTTGGAAAACTGGCCTCCTTGCAAAAATGAGGAAGCAACACTGAGACCAGAGAGGCGCTCTGATGAGCCCTAGAGTTCCACCTCTAGAGAGGTTAGTTTCTTAATATTACATAATATTGATACTCAGAAAGCTTCAGCTTCTCAGGATCGCACTTTAAAAGTTAATGAGACAAAAGCAGTACATAACCTTTGCGCGTTTTCTGGAGACCTTGACCCTCAGCGCTCTCTCACGGCGGTGCTCACATCTGATCTCTTCCCTGGGCTCCCCTGAGACGCTTAATTACTGCCAGACATAACTGGCTCCTGTAAACATAAGAAAGTGGATCGCCTTTCGTTCTGTGACCATCCAGGGATCACAACACCTTTTGGATCATCCGAAGCTACTGAGTGAGAGTGGAGACCCCACTACTGACGCTGTGCCTGACGCTCTGCAGGACTGCAGGATCGACGGCTCAGTTAAGGACCTGGATGGAAAAATAAACGCAAATATAGTATAATGTGATATTTTATTGACTATGTTTCGCCCACACAATGAGCTTGATCAAGTCACAAACAGATCTACTTGGGTAAAGAGTACATGAGTATGTATAGTGTAGAGAGTTAGGTGGAGAATGTTGGGTAGGTTGTGTTAGAGAGGGTCGTGCAGGTCCGTCTCTAATACAACATTCTTCACCTGACTCTCCACACAGGGGAGAGAGAAACTCCTCTCGCCCTATGTGAGGGATATTTGTGTAGTGTTCTAGTCACGATATTGTGCCTTTTGTGTTCTTTATTACAAGCAGTTCTGGAAAATATGGTGGTTCTGCAGTTCTCCGTGCGGAAGCTATGAGTGGAGTCATTATACCATCATTATACATCATGATATGATTCCTTACTTTCTGGTGCCTTAAACTGTTCCTGATATCCAGATTTTTAGTGGAATCTAAACGTAAAGTACGACCGAAAGATGGTTTCACCAGTATGGAAGCAACGACAAGCAGAGAAGCGGGGCCCAGCAGCTGAGACTCAACACCTGCAACACAGTCAAGTGATATGTAAAGCACATGTGCAACAGGTATGGAGCTTAACTCTACTCCAGGCTGAGGGACTGACTACTCCGAAACTACGTCTTCGAGGGTGATGGACTGATTACATGGTGTTTTCACAACCTCCTCCTCCTCCTCCTGCTGCTGCTGCTGCTGCTGCTGCTGCTGCTGCTGCTGCTGCTGCTGCTGCTGCTGCTGCTGCTGCTGCTGCTGCTGTGTTCCACTGAAGAAGGTTTCCTATGCGAGCGAAACGTTTTAGAATATAGATACGTAAATGTTGCTGAAGTGTTTTATCAACTTGTGGGTGATGTATACCATGATAATGTATACCATGATAATGTATACCATGATAATGTATACCATGATAATGTATACCATGATAATGTATACCATGATAATGTATACCATGATAATGTATACCATGATAATGTATACCATGATAATGTATACCATGATAATGTATACCATGATAATGTATACCATGATAATGTATACCATGATAATGTATACCATGATAATGTATACCATGATAATATATACCATGATAATGTATACCATGATAATGTATACCTTGATAATGTATACCATGATAATGTATACCATGATAATATATACCATGATAATGTATACCATGATAATGTATACCTTGATAATGTATACCATGATAATGTATACCATGATAATATATACCATGATAATGTATACCATGATAATGTATACCTTGATAATGTATACCATGATAATGTATACCATGATAATGTATACCATGATAATGTATACCTTGATAATATATACCATGATAATGTATACCATGATAATATATACCTTGATAATGTATACCATGATAATGTATACCTTGATAATGTATACCATGATAATGTATACCATGATAATGTATACCATGATAATGTATACCATGATAATGTATACCATGATAATGTATACCATGATAATGTATACCATGATAATGTATACCATGATAATATATACCATGATAATGTATACCATGATAATATATACCATGATAATGTATACCATGATAATGTATACCATGATAATGTATACCATGATAATGTATACCATGATAATATATACCATGATAATGTATACCATGATAATGTATACCTTGATAATGTATACCATGATAATGTATACCATGATAATGTATACCATGATAATGTATACCATGATAATGTATACCATGATAATGTATACCTTGATAATATATACCATGATAATGTATACCATGATAATGTATACCATGATAATGTATACCATGATAATGTATACCTTGATAATGTATACCATGATAATGTATACCATGATAATGTATACCATGATAATGTATACCATGATTATGTATACCATGATAATGTATACCAAGATAATGTATACCATGATAATGTATACCATGATAATGTATACCATGATAATGTATACCATGATAATGTATACCATGATAATGTATACCATGATAATGTATACCAAGATAATGTATACCATGATAATGTATACCATGATAATGTATACCTTGGTAATATATACCATGATAATGTATACCATGATAATGTATACCATGATAATGTATACCATGATAATGTATACCATGTTAATGTATACCTTGATAATATATACCTTGGTAATATATACCATGATAATATATACCTTGATAATGTATACCATGATAATGTATACCATGATAATGTATACCATGATAATGTATACCATGATAATGTATACCATGATAATGTATACCATGATAATATATACCTTGGTAATATATACCATGATAATATATACCTTGATAATGTATACAATGATAATGTATACCATGATAATGTATACCATGATAATGTATACCATGATAATGTATACCATGATAATGTATACCATGATAATGTATACCTTGATAATATATACCATGATAATGTATACCATGATAATGTATACCTTGATAATATATACCATGATAATGTATACCATGATAATATATACCTTGGTAATATATACCATGATAATATATACCTTGATAATGTATACAATGATAATGTATACCATGATAATGTATACCATGATAATGTATACCTTGATAATATATACCATGATAATGTATACCATGATAATGTATACCATGATAATGTATACCATGATAATGTATACCTTGATAATATATACCATGATAATGTATACCATGATAATGTATACCTTGATAATATATACCATGATAATGTATACCATGATAATGTATACCATGATAATATATACCATGATAATGTATACCATGATAATGTATACCATGATAATGTATACCATGATAATGTATACCATGATAATGTATACCTTGATAATATATACCATGATAATGTATACCATGATAATGTATACCTTGATAATATATACCTTGATAATATATACCATGATAATGTATACCATGATAATGTATACCTTGATAATATATACCTTGATAATATATACCATGATAATGTATACCATGATAATGTATACCATGATAATGTATACCATGATAATGTATACCATGATAATGTATACCATGATAATGTCCAGTTATGTCAGCTGTTGTGATGTCCCAGAACAACAACAACAACAACAACAACAACAGCACAGCCTTCAAGTTAGTCATCAAGTCTGAACAACCAAAATGAACCAGTTGGTGCTTACCAGCAACCTCTGAAGTTCATGCTGTACCTGGTGCAGTGTTGCTACTTGCAACACACATCATGATGTACCTGGTGCAGTATTGCTACTTGCAACACACATGCTGTACCTGGTGCAGTGTTGCTACTTGCAACACACATCATGATGTACCTGGTGCAGTGTTGCTACTTGCAACACACATCATGATGTACCTGGTGCAGTGTTGCTACTTGCAACACACATGCTGTACCTGGTGCAGTGTTGCTACTTGCAACACACATCATGATGTACCTGGTGCAGTGTTGCTACTTGCAACACACATCATGATGTACCTGGTGCAGTGTTGCTACTTGCAACACACATGCTGTACCTGGTGCAGTGTTGCTACTTGCAACACACATCATGATGTACCTGGTGCAGTGTTGCTACTTGCAACACACATCATGATGTACCTGGTGCAGTGTTGCTACTTGCAACACACATCATGATGTACCTGGTGCAGTGTTGCTACTTGCAACACACATCATGATGTACCTGGTGCAGTGTTGCTACTTGCAACACACATCATGATGTACCTGGTGCAGTATTGCTACTTGCAACACACATCATGATGTACCTGGTGCAGTATTGCTACTTGCAACACACATCATGATGTACCTGGTGCAGTGTTGCTACTTGCAACACACATGCTGTACCTGGTGCAGTGTTGCTACTTGCAACACACATCATGATGTACCTGGTGCAGTGTTGCTACTTGCAACACACATCATGATGTACCTGGTGCAGTGTTGCTACTTGCAACACACATCATGATGTACCTGGTGCAGTGTTGCTACTTGCAACACACATCATGATGTACCTGGTGCAGTGTTGCTACTTGCAACACACATGCTGGTGCAGTACTTGCAACACACATCATGATGTACCTGGTGCAGTGTTGCTACTTGCAACACACATCATGATGTACCTGGTGCAGTGTTGCTACTTGCAACACACATCATGATGTACCTGGTGCACTGTTGCTACTTGCAACACACATCATGATGTACCTGGTGCAGTGTTGCTACTTGCAACACACATCATGATGTACCTGGTGCAGTGTTGCTACTTGCAACACACATCATGATGTACCTGGTGCAGTATTGCTACTTGCAACACACATCATGATGTACCTGGTGCAGTGTTGCTACTTGCAACACACATCATGATGTACCTGGTGCAGTGTTGCTACTTGCAACACACATCATGATGTACCTGGTGCAGTGTTGCTACTTGCAACACACATCATGATGTACCTGGTGCAGTGTTGCTACTTGCAACACACATCATGATGTACCTGGTGCAGTGTTGCTACTTGCAACACACATCATGATGTACCTGGTGCACTGTTGCTACTTGCAACACACATCATGATGTACCTGGTGCAGTGTTGCTACTTGCAACACACATCATGATGTACCTGGTGCAGTGTTGCTACTTGCAACACACATCATGATGTACCTGGTGCAGTGTTGCTACTTGCAACACACATCATGATGTACCTGGTGCAGTATTGCTACTTGCAACACACATCATGATGTACCTGGTGCAGTATTGCTACTTGCAACACACATCATGATGTACCTGGTGCAGTGTTGCTACTTGCAACACACATGCTGTACCTGGTGCAGTGTTGCTACTTGCAACACACATCATGATGTACCTGGTGCAGTGTTGCTACTTGCAACACACATCATGATGTACCTGGTGCAGTGTTGCTACTTGCAACACACATCATGATGTACCTGGTGCAGTGTTGCTACTTGCAACACACATCATGATGTACCTGGTGCACTGTTGCTACTTGCAACACACATCATGATGTACCTGGTGCAGTGTTGCTACTTGCAACACACATCATGATGTACCTGGTGCAGTGTTGCTACTTGCAACACACATCATGATGTACCTGGTGCAGTGTTGCTACTTGCAACACACATCATGATGTACCTGGTGCAGTATTGCTACTTGCAACACACATCATGATGTACCTGGTGCAGTATTGCTACTTGCAACACACATCATGATGTACCTGGTGCAGTGTTGCTACTTGCAACACACATGCTGTACCTGGTGCAGTGTTGCTACTTGCAACACACATCATGATGTACCTGGTGCAGTGTTGCTACTTGCAACACACATCATGATGTACCTGGTGCAGTGTTGCTACTTGCAACACACATCATGATGTACCTGGTGCAGTGTTGCTACTTGCAACACACATCATGATGTACCTGGTGCACTTGCTACTTGCAACACACATCATGATGTACCTGGTGCAGTATTGCTACTTGCAACACACATCATGATGTACCTGGTGCAGTGTTGCTACTTGCAACACACATCATGATGTACCAGGTGCAGTGTTGCTACTTGCAACACACATCATGATGTACCTGGTGCAGTGTTGCTACTTGCAACACACATCATGATGTACCTGGTGCAGTGTTGCTACTTGCAACACACATCATGATGTACCTGGTGCAGTATTGCTACTTGCAACACACATCATGATGTACCTGGTGCAGTATTGCTACTTGCAACACACATCATGATGTACCTGGTGCAGTATTGCTACTTGCAACACACATCATGGTGCAGTGTTGCTACTTGCAACACACATCATGATGTACCTGGTGCAGTGTTGCTACTTGCAACACACATCATGATGTACCTGGTGCAGTGTTGCTACTTGCAACACACATCATGATGTACCTGGTGCAGTGTTGCTACTTGCAACACACATCATGATGTACCTGGTGCAGTGTTGCTACTTGCAACACACATCATGATGTACCTGGTGCAGTATTGCTACTTGCAACACACATCATGATGTACCTGGTGCAGTATTGCTACTTGCAACACACATCATGATGTACCTGGTGCAGTGTTGCTACTTGCAACACACATGCTGTACCTGGTGCAGTGTTGCTACTTGCAACACACATCATGATGTACCTGGTGCAGTGTTGCTACTTGCAACACACATCATGATGTACCTGGTGCAGTGTTGCTACTTGCAACACACATCATGATGTACCTGGTGCAGTATTGCTACTTGCAACACACATCATGATGTACCTGGTGCAGTATTGCTACTTGCAACACACATCATGATGTACCTGGTGCAGTGTTGCTACTTGCAACACACATCATGATGTACCTGGTGCAGTGTTGCTACTTGCAACACACATCATGATGTACCTGGTGCAGTGTTGCTACTTGCAACACACATCATGATGTACCTGGTGCAGTGTTGCTACTTGCAACACACATCATGATGTACCTGGTGCAGTGTTGCTACTTGCAACACACATCATGATGTACCTGGTGCAGTGTTGCTACCAACACACATCATGATGTACCTGGTGCAGTGTTGCTACTTGCAACACACATGATGTACCAGGTGCAGTGACTGTACCTGGTGCAGTGTTGCTACTTGCAACACACATCATGATGTACCTGGTGCAGTGTTGCTACTTGCAACACACATCATGATGTACCTGGTGCAGTGTTGCTACTTGCAACACACATCATGATGTACCTGGTGCAGTGTTGCTACTTGCAACACACATCATGATGTACCTGGTGCAGTGTTGCTACTTGCAACACACATCATGATGTACCTGGTGCAGTGTTGCTACTTGCAACACACATCATGATGTACCTGGTGCAGTGTTGCTACTTGCAACACACATCATGATGTACCTGGTGCAGTGTTGCTACTTGCAACACACATCATGATGTACCTGGTGCAGTGTTGCTACTTGCAACACACATCATGATGTACCTGGTGCAGTGTTGCTACTTGCAACACACATCATGATGTACCTGGTGCAGTGTTGCTACTTGCAACACACATCATGATGTACCTGGTGCAGTGTTGCTACTTGCAACACACATCATGATGTACCTGGTGCAGTATTGCTACTTGCAACACACATCATGATGTACCTGGTGCAGTGTTGCTACTTGCAACACACATCATGATGTACCTGGTGCAGTGTTGCTACTTGCAACACACATCATGATGTACCTGGTGCAGTGTTGCTACTTGCAACACACATCATGATGTACCTGGTGCAGTGTTGCTACTTGCAACACACATCATGATGTACCTGGTGCAGTGTTGCTACTTGCAACACACATCATGATGTACCTGGTGCAGTGTTGCTACTTGCAACACACATCATGATGTACCTGGTGCAGTGTTGCTACTTGCAACACACATCATGATGTACCTGGTGCAGTGTTGCTACTTGCAACACACATCATGATGTACCTGGTGCAGTGTTGCTACTTGCAACACACATCATGATGTACCTGGTGCAGTGTTGCTACTTGCAACACACATCATGATGTACCTGGTGCAGTATTGCTACTTGCAACACACATCATGATGTACCTGGTGCAGTATTGCTACTTGCAACACACATCATGATGTACCTGGTGCAGTGTTGCTACTTGCAACACACATGCTGTACCTGGTGCAGTGTTGCTACTTGCAACACACATCATGATGTACCTGGTGCAGTGTTGCTACTTGCAACACACATCATGATGTACCTGGTGCAGTGTTGCTACTTGCAACACACATCATGATGTACCTGGTGCAGTGTTGCTACTTGCAACACACATCATGATGTACCTGGTGCAGTGTTGCTACTTGCAACACACATCATGATGTACCTGGTGCAGTGTTGCTACTTGCAACACACATCATGATGTACCTGGTGCAGTGTTGCTACTTGCAACACACATCATGATGTACCTGGTGCAGTGTTGCTACTTGCAACACACATCATGATGTACCTGGTGCAGTGTTGCTACTTGCAACACACATCATGATGTACCTGGTGCAGTGTTGCTACTTGCAACACACATCATGATGTACCTGGTGCAGTGTTGCTACTTGCAACACACATCATGATGTACCTGGTGCAGTGTTGCTACTTGCAACACACATCATGATGTACCTGGTGCAGTGTTGCTACTTGCAACACACATCATGATGTACCTGGTGCAGTGTTGCTACTTGCAACACACATCATGATGTACCTGGTGCAGTGTTGCTACTTGCAACACACATCATGATGTACCTGGTGCAGTGTTGCTACTTGCAACACACATCATGATGTACCTGGTGCAGTGTTGCTACTTGCAACACACATCATGATGTACCTGGTGCAGTGTTGCTACTTGCAACACACATCATGATGTACCTGGTGCAGTGTTGCTACTTGCAACACACATCATGATGTACCTGGTGCAGTGTTGCTACTTGCAACACACATCATGATGTACCTGGTGCAGTGTTGCTACTTGCAACACACATCATGATGTACCTGGTGCAGTGTTGCTACTTGCAACACACATGATGTACCTGGTGCAGTGTTGCTACTTGCAACACACATCATGATGTACCTGGTGCAGTGTTGCTACTTGCAACACACATCATGATGTACCTGGTGCAGTGTTGCTACTTGCAACACACATCATGATGTACCTGGTGCAGTGTTGCTACTTGCAACACACATCATGATGTACCTGGTGCAGTGTTGCTACTTGCAACACACATCATGATGTACCTGGTGCAGTGTTGCTACTTGCAACACACATCATGATGTACCTGGTGCAGTGTTGCTACTTGCAACACACATCATGATGTACCTGGTGCAGTGTTGCTACTTGCAACACACATCATGATGTACCTGGTGCAGTGTTGCTACTTGCAACACACATCATGATGTACCTGGTGCAGTATTGCTACTTGCAACACACATCATGATGTACCTGGTGCAGTGTTGCTACTTGCAACACACATCATGATGTACCTGGTGCAGTGTTGCTACTTGCAACACACATCATGATGTACCTGGTGCAGTGTTGCTACTTGCAACACACATCATGATGTACCTGGTGCAGTGTTGCTACTTGCAACACACATCATGATGTACCTGGTGCAGTGTTGCTACTTGCAACACACATCATGATGTACCTGGTGCAGTATTGCTACTTGCAACACACATCATGATGTACCTGGTGCAGTGTTGCTACTTGCAGTGTACCTGCTACTTGCAACACACATCATGATGTACCTGGTGCAGTGTTGCTACTTGCAACACACATCATGATGTACCTGGTGCAGTGTTGCTACATGCAACACACATCATGATGTACCTGGTGCAGTGTTGCTACTTGCAACGCACATCATGATGTACCAGGTGCAGTATTGCTACTTGCAACACACATCATGATGTACCTGGTGCAGTGTTGCTACTTGCAACACACATGATGTACCTGGTGCAGTGTTGCTACTTGCAACACACATGATGTACCTGGTGCAGTGTTGCTACTTGCAACACACATGATGTACCTGGTGCAGTGTTGCTACTTGCAACACACATGATGTACCTGGTGCAGTGTTGCTACTTGCAACACACATGATGTACCTGGTGCAGTGTTGCTACTTGCAACACACATCATGATGTACCTGGTGCAGTGTTGCTACTTGCAACACACATCATGATGTACCTGGTGCACTGTGGCTACTTGCAACACACATCATGATGTACCTGGTGCAGTGTGGCTACTTGCAACACACATCATGATGTACCTGGTGCAGTATTGCTACTTGCAACACACATCATGATGTACCTGGTGCAGTGTTGCTACTTGCAACACACATGCTGTACCTGGTGCAGTGTTGCTACTTGCAACACACATCATGATGTACCTGGTGCAGTGTTGCTACTTGCAACACACATCATGATGTACCTGGTGCAGTGTTGCTACTTGCAACACACATCATGATGTACCTGGTGCAGTGTTGCTACTTGCAACACACATCATGATGTACCTGGTGCAGTGTTGCTACTTGCAACACACATCATGATGTACCTGGTGCAGTGTTGCTACTTGCAACACACATCATGATGTACCTGGTGCAGTGTGGCTACTTGCAACACACATCATGATGTACCTGGTGCAGTGTTGCTACTTGCAACACACATCATGATGTACCTGGTGCAGTGTTGCTACTTGCAACACACATCATGATGTACCTGGTGCAGTGTTGCTACTTGCAACACACATCATGATGTACCTGTTGCAGTGTTGCTACTTGCAACACACATCATGATGTACCTGGTGCAGTGTTGCTACATGCAACACACATCATGATGTACCTGGTGCAGTGTTGCTACTTGCAACGCACATCATGATGTACCAGGTGCAGTGTTGCTACTTGCAACACACATCATGATGTACCTGGTGCAGTGTTGCTACTTGCAACACACATGATGTACCTGGTGCAGTGTTGCTACTTGCAACACACATGATGTACCTGGTGCAGTGTTGCTACTTGCAACACACATCATGATGTACCTGGTGCAGTGTTGCTACTTGCAACACACATGATGTACCTGGTGCAGTGTTGCTACTTGCAACACACATCATGATGTACCTGGTGCAGTGTTGCTACTTGCAACACACATCATGTTGTACCTGGTGCAGTGTTGCTACTTGCAACGCACATCATGATGTACCAGGTGCAGTGTTGCTACTTGCAACACACATCATGATGTACCTGGTGCAGTGTTGCTACTTGCAACACACATCATGATGTACCTGGTGCAGTGTTGCTACTTGCAACACACATGATGTACCTGGTGCAGTGTTGCTACTTGCAACACACATGATGTACCTGGTGCAGTGTTGCTACTTGCAACACACATGATGTACCTGGTGCAGTGTTGCTACTTGCAACACACATGATGTACCTGGTGCAGTCATGATTGCTACTTGCAACACACATGCTGTACCTGGTGCAGTGTTGCTACTTGCAACACACATCATGATGTACCTGGTGCAGTGTTGCTACTTGCAACACACATCATGATGTACCTGGTGCAGTGTTGCTACTTGCAACACACATCATGTTGTACCTGGTGCAGTGTTGCTACTTGCAACACACATGATGTACCTGGTGCAGTGTTGCTACTTGCAACACACATCATGATGTACCTGGTGCAGTGTTGCTACTTGCAACACACATCATGATGTACCTGGTGCAGTGTTGCTACTTGCAACACACATGATGTACCTGGTGCAGTGTTGCTACTTGCAACACACATGATGTACCTGGTGCAGTGTTGCTACTTGCAACACACATCATGATGTACCTGGTGCAGTGTTGCTACTTGCAACACACATCATGATGTACCTGGAGCAGTGTTGCTACTTGCAACACACATCATGATGTACCTGGTGCAGTGTTGCTACTTGCAACACACATGATGTACCTGGCGCAGTGTTGCTACTTGCAACACACATCATGATGTGCCTGGTGCAGTGTTGCTACTTGCAACACACATCATGATGTACCTGGTGCAGTGTTGCTACTTGCAACTCACATCATGATGTACCTGGTGCAGTGTTGCTACTTGCAACAGACATCATGATGTACCTGGTGCAGTGTTGTTACTTGCAACACACATGATGTACCTGGTGCAGTGTTGCTACTTGCAACACACATCATGATGTACCTGGTGCAGTGTTGCTACTTGCAACACACATCATGATGTACCTGGTGCAGTGTTGCTACTTGCAACACACATGATGTACCTGGTGCAGTGTTGCTACTTGCAACACACATCATGATGTACCTGGCGCAGTGTTGCTACTTGCAACACACATCATGATGTACCTGGTGCAGTGTTGCTACTTGCAACACTCATCACAATGTACCTGGTGCAGTGTTTCTACCTGTAACACTCATCACAATGTACCTGGTGCAGTGTTTCTACATGTAACACACATCACAATGTACCTGGTGCACACCGACCAACACCCACCCACACCCACTCATGTATTTATCTAACCTATTTTTAAAACTACACAACGTTTTAGCCTCAATAACAGTACTCGGGAGTTTGTTCCACTCATTCACAACTCTATTACCAAACCAGTGCTCTCCTATATCCTTCCTGAATCTGAATTTTTCCAACTTGAAACCATTGCTGCAAGTCCTGTCTTGGCTGGAAATTTTCAGCACGCTATTTACATCCCCTTTATTTATTCCTGTTCTCCATTTATACACCTCGATCATATCCCCCTAATTCTACGCCTTTCGAGAGAGTGCAGATTCAGGGCCCTCAGTCTATCCTCATAGGGAAGATTTCTGATACATGGGATCATCTTTGTCTTCCTCCTCTGTACGTTTTCCAGAGCACTTATATCCATTCTGTAATACGGTGACCAGAACTGAGCAGCATAGTCTAAATGAGGCCTAACCAAGGATATATAGAGTTGAACAACAACCTGAGGACTTCTGTTATTTATACTTCTAGCTATGAAGCCAAGAATTCTGTTAGCTTTATTGCGAACACTAATGCACTGTTGTCTTGGTTTTAGATTACTGCTAACAAGAACTCCTAAATTCTTTTCGCAGTCAGTAGTATTAAGGTCTACATTATTTAGTTTATATCTCGCATGGTTATTTTCCTGTCCAACATTTAGAACTTTGCAGTTGTCTATATTAAACTGCATCTGCCACTTTTCCGACAGTAGCATCAGTCTATTCAAATCATCCTGGAGTGCTCTAGTGTCCTCATTAGAATGAATTGGACAGCCTATTTTGGTGTCATCTGCAAATTTGCTTATGTCGCTATTTATTCCCTCATCTATGTCGTTTTGTAAATTGTGAACAACAACGGACCCAGCACTGACCCCTGAGGAACACCGCTTGTGACGTGCCCCCATTCTGATTTCTCCCCATTTATGCAAACACTCTGCTGCCTATTTGTCAGCCATGCCTCTACCCAGGAAAAAATTTCTCCTCCTATTCTGTGTGCCTTAAGTTTCCTCAATAGCCTCTGATGTGGAACTCTATCGAAAGCCTTACTGAAGTCCATATACACAATATCATATTCATTACCATGATCTACCTCTTCAAACACCTTAGTGAAAAATGTTAGTAAATTCGTAAGACAGGAACGCCCCTTTGTAAAACCGTGTTGAGATTCATTAATCAATCTGTGCCTGTCAAGATGGCTACGAATTGTTTCGGCAATTATTGATTCCATAAATTTTCCCACTATGGAGGTAAGGCTTATTGGTCTATAGTTCAAAGCCAAGGACCTGTCACCTGCCTTGTAAATAGGTATTACATTTGCCATTTTCCACTTATCAGGCACTATGCCAGTTTGTAGTGATATGTTAAAAAGATTAGCCAAAGGTATGCTAAGTTCCTCTTTACATTCCTTTAACACCCTTGCAAACAGTTCATCAGGGCCTGGGGATTTGTTAGGTTTTAGTTTCTCTATTTGTCTGAGGACCATGTCACTAGTTACCGCAATCGTGCATAGTTTATTATCGTCCTGTTCTACATAATCTATTATTTCAGGAATATCGCTAGTATTTTCCTGGGTGAAAACTGAGAGGAAGTAGGTATTGAGAACTTCACACATATCCTTATCACTGTCAGTGATCTGACCAGAGTTACTCTTAAGTGGGCCAATCTTGTCCCTAATCTTACTTCTGTATACCTGAAAGAACCCTTTTGGGTTAGTCTTTGAATCCTTTGCGACCTTAGCCTCATAATCCCTTTTTGCTTTTCTTGTTCCTTTTTTTATTTCTCTCTTTAATTGAATATATTGATTTCTTAACTGCCCATCCCCTCTTTTGATACGCCTATATATGCCTCTCTTTTGACCAATGAGATGTTTTAATCTATTGTTCATCCATTTTCGATCGTTTTTGTTAGATCTAATTTCCCTACTCAGAACAAAAGTTGTCTGGGCAGCTAGAACTATGCTCTGAAAAACGTCATATTGGCAACTAAGATCACCTACCTGACCCATAGTCAGTACATCCCAATTTAGCCCACCCAGGTAATTTTTCAGTCCCATGAAGTCGGCCAAGCAAAAATCTGGGACAGAGATTTGATTGCAGTTATCTGGGTAATTCCATGATATATTAAAACTAAGTGATTTGTGATCACTTTCTCCAAGCTCATCATTAACCTCAAGATTATTAATTAGTGACTCTTTGTTGGCAAGAACCAAGTCAAGCAGATTGTTTCCTCTAGTTGGTTCTGTCACAACCTGTTCTAAAAAGCAATCCTGAACCGTATCAAGAAAGTCACTAGACTCAAGATTTCCTGTCATATTGTTCCAATCAATTTGTCTAAAGTTAAAATCTCCCATTATCACAACATTTTCATATCTAGATGCCTTATGAATTTCGTCCCATAACAGCTTACTGCCCTCCCTATCAAGGTTTGGGGGCCTATAAATCACACCCAAAATTAATTTGTCACGAACTTCGAGAAACTGTAGCCAAACAGATTCTGTGTTCGATGTTTCTAATCTTATATCATGTCTAAGACAATTTAAATTTTCTCTGACATACATCGCCACTCCATCACCCTTCCTGTTGACCCTATCAGTGTGGAATAGTTTATAACTTTGTATGTTGCATTCAGAAGGCATTTCTCTATCTTTCAGGTTGAACCAGGTCTCTGTTATACCAATAATATCTATATTACCTACACTTGCAAGTAACCTTAGCTCATCTATCTTATTTCTTAGTCTCCTACTATTTGTATAGTAAACCTTAAGGGAGCTAGTCACTCGTTGCTCTCTACTATCTCTCTTTGTTGATCAATTGATTTGCCATTACTAGCAACTTTATTTTGAATATTGTCTTTTAAACATATCCCTGAGGTATCCCGGTAATAACTGTTGTTTTTAACCCTAATACTGCAGCTTGATTATTTCCCCTCAAACACCCATACCTCTATAATCTATCAGTTTAAATTCCAAGACAAGTCATCAATTACCCTCTCAATCGAATTGGCTAATGCAATCACTCCATCCCCAGAGAGATGAACCCCATCCCTTGCATACATATCACGTTTGCCAAAGAATAGGTCCCAGTTATCAATGAATGGGATTGCAAGTTCCTTGCAGTACCTGTCTAGCCAGCAATTTATACCAAATGCTCTAGATGTCCATTCATTGCCCACTCCCTTTCTAAGCAAGATGCTACATATGACTGGGATCCCTCCCTTAGACCTAACTACTTCTATGGCTGACCTGTACTTATCCAGTAGCTCCTGTCTCCTGCCCTTCCCAGTGCCATGACCCCCAGCACTAAGACAGATAATGGGATTGTCCCCATTACCTGCCATAATATTATCCAACCTGCTGACTATGTCGCCAACACCAGCTCCAGGAAGACACACTCTCTGTCTGACCTTTCTGTCTCTGTTACAAAATGCACGGTCCATATACCTTACCTGAGAATCTCCTACTATTAAAATATTCTTTTCTTGATTAGCAGGGGAATCAGTGGTACCTTCAACCTCACTAACCACTGAAGTACACTCGTCTTTCGTCTTGGAAAACAGAGAATCGATTTCCTACCTTCATATCTTCTCTGTTAACCCTCCTTATCTTCCTTTTTCCTGAACTGTGAACCACTTGCCACTTAAAGCGGCTGCCACTATCACTGCTGGTGACCATTTCCTCCTTACCAACTAAATCCTTCTCACACTCATTCCCAAACTCATCTATGCAAAACTTCAGCCTCCTATTTTTCTCCTGAAGAAATGGAATCTCCTTCTTCAACACTTGAACCTGAGATTCTAAAACACTACAACAAGCCATGGTGTTTGGTAACAGCCCACGATAACTCCCAGAGCTTAGGACAGGTATGACCGCAGGTGACCACTGACCTCATGGTGTACATGGAGGCCTGATTCTCCATACCACCTTCATGGTGTACATGGAGGCCTGGTTCTCCATACCAACTTCATGGTGTACATAGCCTGGTTCTCCATACCACCTTCATGGTGTACATGGAAGCCTGGTTCTCCATACCACCTTCATGGTGTACATGGAGGCCTGGTTCTCCATACCACCTTCATGGTGTACATGGAGGCCTGGTTCTCCATACCAACTTCATGGTGTACATAGCCTGGTTCTCCATACCACCTTCATGGTGTACATGGAAGCCTGGTTCTCCATACCACCTTCATGGTGTACATGGAGGCCTGGTTCTCCATACCACCTTCATGGTGTACATGGAGGCCTGGTTCTCCATACCACCTTCATGGTGTACATGGAGGCCTGGTTCTCCATACCACCTTCATGGTGTACATGGAGGCCTGGTTCTCCATACCACCTTCATGGTGTACATGGAGGCCTGGTTCTCCATACCACCTTCATGGTGTACATGGAGGCCTGGTTCTCCATACCAACTTCATGGTGTACATAGCCTGGTTCTCCATACCACCTTCATGGTGTACATGGAAGCCTGGTTCTCCATACCACCTTCATGGTGTACATGGAGGCCTGGTTCTCCATACCACCTTCATGGTGTACATGGAGGCCTGGTTCTCCATACCACCTTCATGGTGTACATGGAGGCCTGGTTCTCCATACCACCTTCATGGTGTACATGGAGGCCTGGTTCTCCATACCACCTTCATGGTGTACATGGAGGCCTGGTTCTCCATACCACTTGTACTTCAGACTACTGAACCTCCTGAAACGCCTAGCTGAATGCTAAGTTATGAAGCAGTGTTGTTCCTGGTGAACCACCACGGAGGTGTCTCCTGGTGCGTGATGGCTGACTGAAGTTCTTGTTTATGTCTACACGGCCGTCACAGGAAGGCAATGATCCAACTGGAAGAATACAAACCCACAATACCGTGACTGGAACAATACACAAATAACCCGCACATAGAAAGAAACTTCTGACGACGTATCGGTCCGACTTCAACTATTAACTGGTCACAGTTTCTCCTACCTGCTGGTTATTTATGTAATGAGGTGTTAAGGAGCACCTAATAACATGTTAATTTTTCCACTATCATTTACCTTGTCCATAATTAATATCGCATTTGCTTTGTTTCGTAAGGTGAGGTCCTGGACCTTCTTTAATTCATGGTATAACGAAGGGGGAACTTAACTGCTTCATAAGGAAGGCGAGTCCAAACGCTCCCCTGAAGCTCCTCTCGTTATCATACAGGAAATAACAATTCTTACGTCCCTCCCTCCTCATCATCCGTCACGAAGAACAGAACTAACTTCTTCCACATCTTAGACATCTCCACTGATTTCCTGCAGAAGGATAAGCCATTATTGAGGCAATAAAGACTGCGGTGACAGCGTCGTCAGGACAGCTAACACAGGGATAACGATAACAGCGTCGTCAGGACAGCTAACACAGGGATTGCGGTGACAGCGTCGTCAGGACAGGTAACCCAGGGATAGCGGTGACAGCGTCGTCAGGACAAGTAACCCAGGGATAGCGGTGACAGCGTCGTCAGGACAAGTAACCCAGGGATAGCGGTGACAGCGTCGTCAGGACAGGTAACCCAGGGATAGCGGTGACAGCGTCGTCAGGACAAGTAACCCAGGGATAGCGGTGACAGCGTCGTCAGGACAGGTAACCCAGGGATAGCGGTGACAGCGTCGTCAGGACAGGTAACCCAGGGATAGCGGTGACAGCGTCGTCAGGACAGGTAACCCAGGGATAGCGGTGACAGCGTCGTCAGGACAAGTAACCCAGGGATAGCGGTGACAGCGTCGTCAGGACAGGTAACCCAGGGATAGCGGTGACAGCGTCGTCAGGACAAGTAACCCAGGGATAGCGGTGACAGCGTCGTCAGGACAGGTAACCCAGGGATAGCGGTGACAGCGTCGTCAGGACAGGTAACCCAGGGATAGCGGTGACAGCGTCGTCAGGACAGGTAACCCAGGGATAGCGGTGACAGCGTCGTCAGGACAGGTAACCCAGGGATAGCGGTGACAGCGTCGTCAGGACAGGTAACCCAGGGATAGCGGTGACAGCGTCGTCAGGACAAGTAACCCAGGGATAGCGGTGACAGCGTCGTCAGGACAGGTAACCCAGGGATAGCGGTGACAGCGTCGTCAGGACAGGTAACCCAGGGATAGCGGTGACAGCGTCGTCAGGACAGGTAACCCAGGGATAGCGGTGACAGCGTCGTCAGGACAAGTAACCCAGGGATAGCGGTGACAGCGTCGTCAGGACAGGTAACCCAGGGATAGCGGTGACAGCGTCGTCAGGACAGGTAACCCAGGGATAGCGGTGACAGCGTCGTCAGGACAAGTAACCCAGGGATAGCGGTGACAGCGTCGTCAGGACAGGTAACCCAGGGATAGCGGTGACAGCGTCGTCAGGACAGGTAACCCAGGGATAGCGGTGACAGCGTCGTCAGGACAGGTAACCCAGGGATAGCGGTGACAGCGTCGTCAGGACAGGTAACCCAGGGATAGCGGTGACAGCGTCGTCAGGACAGGTAACCCAGGGATAGCGGTGACAGCGTCGTCAGGACAAGTAACCCAGGGATAGCGGTGACAGCGTCGTCAGGACAGGTAACCCAGGGATAGCGGTGACAGCGTCGTCAGGACAGGTAACCCAGGGATAGCGGTGACAGCGTCGTCAGGACAGGTAACCCAAGGATAGCGGTGACAGCGTCGTCAGGGCAAGTAACCCAGGGATAGCGGTGACAGCGTCGTCAGGACAGGTAACCCAGGGATAGCGGTGACAGCGTCGTCAGGACAGGTAACCCAGGGATAGCGGTGACAGCGTCGTCAGGACAGGTAACCCAGGGATAGCGGTGACAGCGTCGTCAGGACAGGTAACCCAGGGATAGCGGTGACAGCGTCGTCAGGACAGGTAACCCAGGGATAGCGGTGACAGCGTCGTCAGGACAGGTAACCCAGGGATAGCGGTGACAGCGTCGTCAGGACAGGTAACCCAGGGATAGCGGTGACAGCGTCGTCAGGACAGGTAACCCAGGGATAGCGGTGACAGCGTCGTCAGGACAGGTAACCCAGGGATAGCGGTGACAGCGTCGTCAGGACAGGTAACCCAGGGATAGCGGTGACAGCGTCGTCAGGACAGGTAACCCAGGGATAGCGGTGACAGCGTCGTCAGGACAGGTAACCCAGGGATAGCGGTGACAGCGTCGTCAGGACAGGTAACCCAGGGATAGCGGTGACAGCGTCGTCAGGACAGGTAACCCAGGGATAGCGGTGACAGCGTCGTCAAGACAGGTAACCCAGGGATAGCGGTGACAGCGTCGTCAGGACAGGTAACCCAGGGATAGCGGTGACAGCGTCGTCAAGACAGGTAACCCAGGGATAGCGGTGACAGCGTCGTCAGGACAGGTAACCCAGGGATAGCGGTGACAGCGTCGTCAGGACAGGTAACCCAGGGATAGCGGTGACAGCGTCGTCAGGACAGGTAACCCAGGGATAGCGGTGACAGCGTCGTCAGGACAGGTAACCCAGGGATAGCGGTGACAGCGTCGTCAGGACAGGTAACCCAGGGATAGCGGTGACAGCGTCGTCAGGACAGGTAACCCAGGGATAGCGGTGACAGCGTCGTCAGGACAGGTAACCCAGGGATAGCGGTGACAGCGTCGTCAGGACAGGTAACCCAGGGATAGCGGTGACAGCGTCGTCAGGACAGGTAACCCAGGGATAGCGGTGACAGCGTCGTCAGGACAGGTAACCCAGGGATAGCGGTGACAGCGTCGTCAGGACAGGTAACCCAGGGATAGCGGTGACAGCGTCGTCAGGACAGGTAACCCAGGGATAGCGGTGACAGCGTCGTCAGGACAGGTAACCCAGGGATAGCGGTGACAGCGTCGTCAGGACAGGTAACCCAGGGATAGCGGTGACAGCGTCGTCAGGACAGGTAACCCAGGGATAGCGGTGACAGCGTCGTCAGGACAGGTAACCCAGGGATAGCGGTGACAGCGTCGTCAGGACAGGTAACCCAGGGATAGCGGTGACAGCGTCGTCAGGACAGGTAACCCAGGGATAGCGGTGACAGCGTCGTCAGGACAGGTAACCCAGGGATAGCGGTGACAGCGTCGTCAGGACAGGTAACCCAGGGATAGCGGTGACAGCGTCGTCAGGACAGGTAACCCAGGGATAGCGGTGACAGCGTCGTCAGGACAGGTAACCCAGGGATAGCGGTGACAGCGTCGTCAGGACAGGTAACCCAGGGATAGCGGTGACAGCGTCGTCAGGACAGGTAACCCAGGGATAGCGGTGACAGCGTCGTCAGGACAGGTAACCCAGGGATAGCGGTGACAGCGTCGTCAGGACAGGTAACCCAGGGATAGCGTTAATGCAAGAGGACAAAGAGAAAGTTACTAATCTTGTGATTAATTAATATAAAGTGTGGAGGCATGTCTTGTGACATGTCTTGTGACATGTCTTGTGACATGTCTTGTGACATGTCTTGTGACATGTCTTGTGACATGTCTTGTGACATGCTACCTAACCTCACTTGCCACCTACCTTCACAACTATGTTCATGTTTTCTGGCCCTCACGTCTATTTGCAGTGATCAAAGTTCACCACCGATATCTTTCAGCTGAACATGTTTGTAGTGACCGTGTGTTGTGTCCGCTGCCAGATGTGCAGCAGCAACGACGTGGGCAACCCGCACATCACTGTGAGCGGGTAACCCGCACATCACTGTGAGCGGGTAACCCGCACATCACTGTGAGCGGGTAACTCGCACATCACTGTGAGCGGGTAACCCGCACATCACCAGCGTCAACACTCTCCCCAGGTTGTATTTATATACTGCTGACTAACCTATACTACGCTCACATTATCACCATGACAATACATTCATTATTAACGCAACATTCTGTTGCAAATTCAATCGTTTGTCTGAGCGTAAAAATACAATACATGGAATCTGGTCCTGCTCAGGGGAATACACTCCCATTCTCGCTCTCAAAAATGACCACAACAATACCAGTTCCAGGATCACTGGATGACGGCAGTGTGCCAAGATATATATATATATATATATATATATATATATATATATATATATATATATATATATATATATATATATATATATATATTTATATATATATATGTATATAACATGTTTATAGATCATCATTCCAGATATTAACTCATGTTAGTTATTACTAAGATCGTCAAATATTTCTCCACATAATACTTCTGACCTACATGTGCCTATTTGTATATGTATTAAGTGGAGCTTCCCTGGATCTCCACGCGGGGCGCTGCAGGAAGGTGGCAGATTCCGGGGATGTCTGGGTTAAATAAGCTTGGATCCCAGCTCTCTGAGGAAACCCATGTTATCCTCTCCCCAAGGCTTTTCAGACCTATATGGACAACCAGCAGTAAATGTGATGCAGGTGTCAGCCAAGGTAGTTGCACCAGTATAGTCCCGCCCCAGCAGTCTATCGTTCTTCCATCACAGCTTCTAGCTGGTCTATCACGGGTGTTGGGTAGTCAGGACCTAGGTTCTCTCTGGGCTGTAGCCAGGCTTCTCTTGATCTATTTGACCTCGTTTGTGTCTGTTGTACACATATGGTATAGTTATCTGTTTACAATAATGTTTTATCACTGATTTCGTCATTGCTTAGTTAATCTTAAGTTAATTTTAAGCCAGCCCGTAATGCTATGGCTATAAGTGGCTTTGGCATGCTACTCTTACCTGTATTTTTTGTACCTCTGTATGTATGCTTAAATTACTAAATAAATAAATAAATAAATAAATAAATAAAACACATGTGCAACTTCTGGGTGTCTTTATTGGTAGACGTTTCGCCATCCAGTGGCTTTATCAATACAAGGACATAATGTGAAGAATGCAGACATATCTAAAAGATGAGGTAATCAGTCCCTCATCTTTTGTATATAAGTTTACTTTCTTCACATTATGTCCTTGTATTAATAAAGCGAAACGTCTATCAATAAAGATACCAATATGTCGCACATGTGTCTAATTCTTCAATGTGTCTAACATGTCAACCCCTTGGAACTTAAACAGTTCACACCCTGCAGACCGTACTGGTTGACTACCACTCTGCCACAAATACACTTGTACTCAGTGTGAATAAAGGCAGAAAGACGGAGAGGTAGTGCAGTACCTAGGGCCTAGATGTGTTCTATTCGCAGAGATGGTAGAAAGTTACCAGAGTGATGCGAATCGAGTTGATGGTACTCGCACAAGCTAACACTAGAGTCGCCATCGCATCCAGTACTTCCATAAGGGATCTAACCATGAACCAGTTAATGCAGGAGTTTGCACCATACCTTGTGGAGGCTGTGACAAGATATATGTAGGTGAAACAGCTAGAAACCTCGAAACACGCCTCAGTGAACACATTAACGCCTGTAAGAATGATAACTTGAACAACGCCTGCGTACAACACCGGAATTCCACCAATCGTCTCAACGACGCTTAACTAGTGAACAGAGAACCTAATTTTCGCAGACGTAAATGCCTTGAATCATCATTAATCACTGTTTCTAACACAATCAAGCATAATAAAGGCAGCTTCGTCATCTCTAAAGTGTTAGCAAAAATCCTCCTCTAAACAAACGCTGCCATCACAGAGTCTCTGCTAATACTACACAAGAACTTAACAGAGGAAGAACAGTGAAACAGACCTTCTCAACTCCAACCGCTAACAGAAATATTTGTCTAAACTGTTTTTATGCTACACAAGTAATAGTTTTTATAATCTTTTACTAATGTGCAAGTTGATTGTTCTACCATATTGTATTACTAATATTACTACTACTACTACTAGTATTACACCTCACTCTAAGCCTACATATACCCTCTGTGTCCATGCATTGTTTGTAACAGCTTGCCAAAGCTCCTGGAGAGCGAAACGTTGTCACAATGAAATGTCACATTAGTTGCACTTGTGTCCTTTTATTTAGGACTCACACTCACAGGATGCGCACTCACAGCTAAAAGGCAAGCACGCACTTGTCGAGCTTGCTCTCCTCCCCCCTAACATTGATACAGCAGCCCGTTTCAAGATGGAACTGCTCCACCTGGACAGCAAGTCTCGTCTCTGTTGACAGGACGTCCCACTCGCTGGTGCAGCCGGGGTGGGTGGGGGGGAGGGGTCACCCATCCCTGCCAGATTGTGTACAATGTTCTAGAATTTCCTTCACCAGTTCACAGGATGTATTGGAGAAAGATAGGAAGGCTGACGAGGCAATCTGAAAGGCAGCTCAACTAATCTGACTGGAAGTGAGGCTGACTTCCTCTGGGCTTCCTTCAGGAAAAGGTTCAGGATTATCTTCTAGCATGGCCTTGACGAGGGAGTTGTACTCTGCCAGTCTAGTGTTGCAAGAGGATGAAGAGGGAGTTGTACCCTGCCAGTCTGGTGTTGCAAGAGGATGAAGAGGGAGTTGTACCCTGCCAGTCTGGTGTTGCAAGAGGATGAAGAGGGAGTTGTACCCTGCCAGTCTGGTGTTGCAAGAGGATGAAGAGGGAGTTGTACCCTGCCAGTCTGGTGTTGCAAGAGGATGAAGAGGGAGTTGTACCCTGCCAGTCTGGTGTTGCAAGAGGGAGTTGTACCCTGCCAGTCTGGTGTTACTACTGCTACTACGACTACTTCCATTACGGCTACTACTACTACGATTAGTACCATGATTCTACTACTACAACTACTACATTTACAACATCCACCTCCATAATACCATCACCATCTCACCACCACCATTACAGTAGTAGTGGTGGTGACTACAAACACCACCACAATACTGCAAGTCTCCCTCCTCACCACCAATACTACCACCACTGCTACTGTAGTGGTGGTGGCGGTGATCACCACTAACACCACTTCAGTAGTGGTGGTGTTGGTGATCACCACTACAGTAGTGGTGGTGTTAGTGATCACTACAGTAGTGGTGATGTGGCAGCAGTATTGTGGTGACGTCAGAGATGGAGCAGCAGGATTTATGAGTCTTGCTTAATAGCTCTCTAGACCAGCATCCTGGCGTCTGTGTGTCTGTGAGGCGTCTGTGTGTCTGTGAGGCGTCTTTGTGTCTGTGTGAGGGTTTTTTGTGTCTGTGAGGCGTCTCTTTGTGAGGCGTCTGTGTGTAGGTGGTGTCTGTGAGGCGCGTATTTGTGTCTCTCTCTGAGGCGTCTGTGTGTGTATGGCGTCTGTCTGTTTACCTGAAGGGTATTCTGGGGGGTCAACGCCTCCGCGGCCCGGTCCATGACCAGGACTCCCGGTGCATCAGGGCCTGATCAATTAGGCTGTTACTGCTGGCCGCACGTAGTCCAACTTACGAACCACAGCCCGGCTCATCTGGCACTGACTTTAGGTCCAGCTCCCTCTTAATAATAATATCTTTATTTCTACAAGTACATGTGCAAGATATACAAGCTTTGATATACTACTATACAGAAAGCCGCATGTTATGCAGAGCATTTCCGCCAAATTGAGTCAATTTTGTCCCAGGATGCGACCCACACCAGTCCACTAACACCCAGGTACCCATTTTACTGATGAGTGAACATAGACAACCGGTGTAAGGAAACACGCCCAATGTTTCTACTCTTGCCGGGTTGGATTCCCGGCAAGACTAGAAACATTTTCCATAACTGAGTACTTGGAATTTGACTTTATTGAACATCTTATTGTTCTCCGTTGCCCATTGGAAAACTTGGTTTATATCTTCTTGGAGGTGAACCGTGTCCTCACTGGATAACAGTCTCATGGAAATCCTAGTATCGTCTGCAAAAGATGACACGGTGCTGTGGTTTACATCTCTGTCTATGTCTGATGTGAAGATGAGGAACAGGATGGGGGCGAGTACTGTGCCTTGAGGAACAGAGCTCTTTACTATGGTATCTTCCGATTTAACTCTGTTTACCAATCTACTCTTTGTGTTAAATTGATTAGAAAGTTGAAGATCCATCTGCCCACTTTGCCAGTTATCCATTTAACACGCATTTTGTGCGCTATTACACCATGGTTGCACTTGTCAAAGGCTCTTATAAAATTTGTATATACTACATGTGCATTCTGTTTGTCTTCCAGTAGTTGCAAGAGACAGGGTCGTCCTGCTCTGAACCCATGTTGCCCTGGATTGTGCAGTTGTTGGGAATTCAAGTAGTTTGCAGTCATGCTTCTTAGTACTCTTTCAAAGATTTTTGTGATGTGTGACGCTAGAGGTATTGGTCTATAGTTATTAGCTATTGCTTTTGCTGCCACCTTTATGAAGTGGGGCTATATCTGTTGTTTTAAGTGACTGTAATTTCACGTGTCTATGCTCCTTCTCCATGGCATACTTAGGACATGCGAAAAGGATTTCTTGCAGTTCTTAATGAACGCAGAGTTCCACGAGTCAGGGCCTGGGGCTGAGTGCATGGGCATGTTGTCAATGGCTTTCTCATAGTGGAATTAGGGTTATGTCAGAAATTTGGCATACATTGACAGGGTTTTGAGGCTCATTCATGAAAAAATAATTTGGATTGTCGATCTTTAGACGGATTAGTGGCTCGCTAAACACAGAGATCGTATTGAGATTTCAGTATCTCATTCATTTCTTTGTTGTAATAAAGTTGGTAGAATTACCGACAATATGTAAAGTAAAAGGACACAAGTGCAACTAATGTGACATTTATTGTGGCAACGTTTCGCTCTCCAGGAGCTTTATCAAGCCATTACAAACAATACATGGACACAGAGGGTATATAAAGCCTCAGAGTGAGGTGAATACTAGTGAGGTACCATTTCGATGTTCACTAGTGGTAGTAGTAGTAGTAGTAGTAGTAGTGGTAGTGACAAAAGTAATACAATATGGTAGAGCAATTAATTCGTACATGAGTAAAAGGATATAAAACCTATTACTTGGGTAACATAAAAATAGGTTGGACAAATATAAACTGGAATGAGGCAGCTTGTTTCAGTGTTCACTCTCTGTGCTTTGTGTAGTATAACAGAGACTATGTGATGGCAGGGTTTACTGTTTTCAGGAGGATTCATGCTAAGACTTCGGAGATGGTGAAGCTGCCGTTGTTTTGTTTAATTGTATTCGAAACAGTGATCAGTGCTGATTCGAGGCACTTGCGTGTGCGGAAATTAATTTCTTTGATCACTAATTGGGCGTCTCTGAATTTCATGAGATGATTGGTGGAATTTCGGTGTTGTACACAGGCGTTGTTCAGGTTATCGTTCCTACATGCGTAAATGTGTTCATTGAGGCGGGTGTCGAGGTTTCTGGCTGTTTCACCTACGTAAATCTTGTCACAGCCTCCACAGGGTATAGTGTAAACTCCTGCATTGACTGGTTCGTGGTGCTTGGATTTTGTCCTGGTTATATCCTTTATTGAAGTGCTAGAAGCGATGGCGACTCTGGTGTTAGCTTGTGAAAGTGCTTTTGAGACGTTCAGTGCAACCTGACTGTTGGGAAGAATTATAACTTTGCTGGGAGTGGTGTTGATGCGTGGAGAATTTATGATCTGAAGAGCTCTTTTCTTGCAGTCTTTGATGAAAAAAGAAGGAAAATGTAACTCTGTGAATGTTTGGTGAATGTATGTACACTCCTCGTCAAGAAACTCAGGACTACAAATTCGGTATGCTCTTAGGAAAAACCCGATGATGATGCCTCTTTTGGTCTTGGTATCTTGACTGGAATAGAAGTGTGTGAGATCATTTTTATTGGTGGGTTTCCGATAAACTTGAAATCTTAGGTTGTTGTCTACTTTTATATCCTTTTACTCATGTACGAATTAATTGCTCTACCATATTGTATTACTTTTGTCACTACCACTACTACTACTACTACTACTACTACCACTAGTGAACATCGAAATGGTACCTCACTAGTATTCACCTCACTCTGAGGCTTTATATATCCTCTGTGTCCATGTATTGTTTGTAATGGCTTGATAAAGCTCCTGGAGAGCGAAACGTTGCCACAATAAATGTCACATTAGTTGCACTTGTGTCCTTTTACTTTACATTTCTTTGTTGCAATCTGTATAGGATCCATCTTGTCTGAGCAAGGGCCCGATACTAGATGTGGTTTTTGCCTTGTTTTTGGTATGTGAAATGAAATATTTCGAATTTCTTTCAATTTCACTAATTGCTTTTAGCTCCTCCTGTCTCTCCTGGATCCTGTATGAATCCTTTAACTTAAGCTCTATACTTTCCACTTCCCTGGTCAGCACTTCCGTGTTTCAGGCAATCTAGCATTCTTGAGGGGCTCAGTGATTTTTTTGCCTTCTCGTGTAGAGGGAGCGTCTCTCTAGCATACTTCTCTTCTTATGGGGATATACATTTAACATCAGTTGGCAATGTGTTCCTTTCAAGGAACTGGTTTGAACCCCATGTTATTTAAGATAGCTTCCTAAAATGTTTCATCTAGAACATGCTTTAACTGATCCCGGTTGATGTTTTTATTGTTAAAGTTGAATTTAGTGAAGGCACCTTCGTAGCTGTGTGAGGCGTCTGTATGTGTGTGATTCGTCTGTCTGTGGCGTCTGTGTGTCTGTGGCGTCTGTGTGTCTGTGGCGTCTGTGTGTCTGTGAGGCGTTTGTGTATGTGTGTCTGTGAGGAGAGAGACCCGTGTCACTGACTTACGGTCAGTAAAACAGTAAGATTCACGGACCTAGTTTACGAAGTGTTCACAAATATAATTATAATACTGTTCGACTTTGTCAAGGGAAACGCCTCCCCCCCCTTCCCCCCCCCTCCCCCCCTCCCCCGGTATGTGCCTGAGGAGTTTTTGGGGGTCAACGCCCTCACGACCTGGTCCATGAACAGGCTTCATGGTGGATCAGGACCTGATCACCCAGGCTGTTACTGCTGGCAGCACGTTAACCAACGTACGAAGCACAGCTCGGCTGGGGGATTACCAATAGCCAAGGGTCTATTGGTAATCCCCCGTGTGTATGTTGGGAGGCAGTTAAACAGTCTTGGGCCCTTGACACTTATTGTGTTGTCTCTTAGCATACTCGTGGCCCTGCTTTTCATTAGGGGGATGTTGCATCTCCTGCCCAGTCTTGTTTTCGTAAAAAGTGATTTTAGTGTTCAGATTTGGGACTAATTCCTTTAGGATTTTCCCAAGTGTATATTATCATGCATCTTTCTCGCTTGCGTTCCAGTATTATTATAATCAAAAAGAAGCGCTAAACCACAAGGGCTATACAGCGCTGCTCGCTTGCGTTCCAGGGAAAACAAATCATGGGACTTAAATCGTTCCCAGTAATTTAGGTGCTTTATCGTACTTATACGTGCCGTGAATGTTCTCTGTACATTCTCCAGGTCTGCAGTTTTGCCTGCCTTTAGGGGGGCCGTTAGTGTACAGCAGTATTCCAGCCCAGAGAGAAGAATAGACACAAGAAAGAAATAAGTAAGGTAGAATAATAATGAAAACAATGCAAGAAGTATTTAATATTAAAACCATAGGTCTGAAGTTCACGTGAAGTTGTAGGCAGGAGAATATTCTGATGAAGGATGTCTTCTTCAGGTGTGAAGATACAATGTTATCCTTAGTCGACGTTGGTGTTCTTGATCTTAGAGAAGCTTCTGTCATTGCTGGTTAGTAGAGTCACACTTCAGACTGTGAGGTAGAGATGAGGATAGACATGTCCACTAAGTCACGTCACCGGGGATCTAGCTCCCAGATTATCGAGCGTCTGCTTCAGGAAGACCAGGCCAGCAGCACAGCTGGCAATGACAAGAAAAACACTGGTTACGCCATGAAAGAAAGACAAAGGGTGATGACAGTACTTGAGTAACCAGGTCAAACAAGGCATTTATAATATTCTTGGTGTATCATCTTAGCTGGTCAGGAGAAGAGTGCAGGCGAAGTGATCCCCCCAACTCCCACCCACACCATGTAAGGTTAATATTACTAGGAGTAGAAACTAAAAAACTTTAACCCGAAGAAATCTAGGTTTTTTTACAGCGACCCGCTAGATGGCAGTGCTAGTCACGACAGTCTCAGCCCGCTAGATGGCAGTGCTGGCCACGACACACTGTAACAGTGTCAGCCCGCTAGATGGCAGTGCTGGCCACGACACACTGTAACAGAGCCCGCTAGATGGCAGTGCTGGCCACGACAGTGTCAGCCCGCTAGATGGCAGTGCTGGCCACGACACATTGTAACAGTGTCAGCCTGCTAGATGGCAGTGCTGGCCACGACACACTGTAACAGTGTCAGCCCGCTAGATGGCAGTGCTGGCCACGACACACTGTAACAGTGTCAGCCCGCTAGATGGCAGTGCTGGCCACGACACACTGTAACAGTGTCAGCCCGCTAGATGGTAGTGCTAGTCATGACACACTGTAACAGTGTCAGCCCGCTAGATGGTAGTGCTAGTCACGACACACTGTAACAGTGTCAGCCCGTTAGATGGTAGTGCTAGTCACGCCACACTGTAACAGTGTCAGCCCGCTAGATGGCAGTGCTGGCCACGACACACTGTAACAGTGTCAGCCCGCTAGATGGTAGTGCTAGTCATGACACACTGTAACAGTGTCAGCCCGCTAGATGGCAGTGCTGGCCACGACACATTGTAACAGTGTCAGCCCGCTAGATGGTAGTGCTAGTCATGACACACTGTAACAGTGTCAGCCCGCTAGATGGCAGTGCTGGCCACGACACACTGTAACAGTGTCAGCCCGCTAGATGGTAGTGCTAGTCATGACACACTGTAACAGTGTCAGCCCGCTAGATGGTAGTGCTAGTCACGACACACTGTAACAGTGTCAGCCCGCTAGATGGCAGTGCTAATCATGACACACTGTAACAGTGTCAGCCCGCTAGATGGTAGTGCTAGTCATGACACACTGTAACAGTGTCAGCCCGCTAGATGGTAGTGCTAGTCACGACACACTGGAACAGTGTCAGCCCGCTAGATGGTAGTGCTAGTCATGACACACTGTAACAGTGTCAGCCCGCTAGATGGTAGTGCTAGTCACGACACACTGGAACAGTGTCAGCCCGCTAGATGGCAGTGCTAATCATGACACACTGTAACAGTGTCAGCCCGCTAGATGGTAGTGCTAATCATGACACACTGTAACAGTGTCAGCCCGCTAGATGGTAGTGCTAGTCACGACACACTGTAACAGTGTCAGCCCGCTAGATGGCAGTGCTAATCATGACACACTGTAACAGAGTCAGCCCGCTAGATGGCAGTGCTAATCATGACACACTGTAACAGTGTCAGCCCGCTAGATGGTAGTGCTAATCATGACACACTGTAACAGTGTCAGCCCGCTAGATGGTAGTGCTAGTCATGACACACTGTAACAGTGTCAGCCCGCTAGATGGTAGTGCTAGTCACGACACACTGTAACAGTGTCAGCCCGCTAGATGGCAGTGCTAATCATGACACACTGTAACAGTGTCAGCCCGCTAGATGGTAGTGCTAGTCATGACACACTGTAACAGTGTCAGCCCGCTAGATGGTAGTGCTAATCATGACACACTGTAACAGTGTCAGCCCGCTAGATGGCAGTGCTAATCATGACACACTGTAACAGTGTCAGCCCGCTAGATGGTAGTGCTAATCATGACACACTGTAACAGTGTCAGCCCGCTAGATGGTAGTGCTAATCATGACACACTGTAACAGTGTCAGCCCGCTAGATGGTAGTGCTAATCATGACACACTGTAACAGTGTCAGCCCGCTAGATGGTAGTGCTAGTCACGACACACTGTAACAGTGTCAGCCCGCTAGATGGCAGTGCTAATCATGACACACTGTAACAGTGTCAGCCCGCTAGATGGTAGTACTAATCATGACACACTGTAACAGTGTCAGCCCGCTAGATGGTAGTGCTAATCATGACACACTGTAACAGTGTCAGCCCGCTAGATGGTAGTGCTAATCATGACACACTGTAACAGTGTCAGCCCGCTAGATGGTAGTGCTAATCATGACACACTGTAACAGTGTCAGCCCGCTAGATGGTAGTGCTAGTCATGACACACTGTAACAGTGTCAGCCCGCTAGATGGTAGTGCTAGTCACGACACACTGTAACAGTGTCAGCCCGCTAGATGGTAGTGCTAATCACGACACACTGTAACAGTGTCAGCCCGCTAGATGGTAGTGCTAATCATGACACACTGTAACAGTGTCAGCCCGCTAGATGGTAGTGCTGGCAATGACATACTGTGATAACAGTCTCTCGGAGTCTGAAAAACCATTATCCAATTTGCTGGCTTATCCCTCACAGACTTTGTGATGAGGATTTGATGTTATATGAATGGTGATGACTGTAACAATTGGGTGATGACTGTAATGTTAGGTGCAGGGACTGTTTAAAGGGCTAGGTAAGCAAACAAGCCCTCAGTGGCCCTCAGGGAAGACAACAGTGCCAGGGTATCACTCATCTCTGTCTGAAGCACTCTTGACGGACGCAACTAAAGCCGATTTTAGTCTCCTCAGATCAAACCTGACTACTCCCCCCCCCCTCCACTTAACCCCCTCAACTCCCCCTCCCTTCCCGCATCAACTTTGTAATTACAGCATCATTGGTAATATAGATGTAAGTGGTGCAAGAACTTGCTAATTTTCGTAATGAAATTGTTAGAATAATGTTAGAATGGTGGTACAGTGTTGTTAAATGTTTACACTTGAGATTAACACTGAATATAACGTGAGAGAGAGAGAGAGAGAGAGAGAGAGAGAGAGAGAGAGAGAGAGAAACATTCCTAGATAAGTGAAAGAATTAACAAGTTAATAATGAACCAGCTGTGTTGTCACCAGTCACTGAACCAAAACATTTACAATAGTTACCCTGGGGAAGGGGAGGGGGAGGGGTGGGAATGGGGAAGGGAGGAGGAGGGGTTGGAAGGGGAAGATGGAGTGGGAAGTGGGAGGGGAAAGGGAGGCAGGAGTAGGGATGGGAGGTGGGATGGGAAGGGAAGGGGAGAGGGAGGGGACAGGGTGGGGAAGGGAAGGGGAGAGGGAGGTAGGGAAGGGAAGGGGGAGAAGGAAGGGGAAGGAGAGTGTTGATGAGTGTCGGCTAATGGTTTGTGGCCGTGGAGCCACGGACGCACTACGTACAAGAGGGTCATGGAGCCACGGACGCAGGAGACACAAGAGGGCCGTGGAGCCACGGACGCAACAAGAAGTAAACACGTACCTGGACTTCTACGTGGGGAGATGAGTGAAGGACACGGACAGATGGATGCCCCAGTGGTAGGTTTTCTTGCGTTACCTGGGTTACTGACTCCTGGGTTACTGACTCCTGGGTTACTGACTCCTGGGTTACTGACTCCTGGGTTACTGACTCCTGGGTTACTGACTCCTGGGTTACTGACTCCTGGGTTATTGACTCTGCTGGGTTTACTGACTGCTGGCTTTTTGACTGCTGACTTACTGACTGCTGACTTACTGACTGCTGACTTACTGATTCTGCAGGGATACTGAATCTGCTGGCTTACTGACTCTGCTGGATTACTGACTTTACTGGGTTACTGACTCTGCTGGGTTACTGACTCTTTGGAGTTACTGACTGCTGGGTTACTGACTTTGCTGGGTTACTTACTCTCCTGGGTTGCTAACTGCTGGGTTACTGACGCTGCTGGGTTACTAACTCTGCTGGGTTACGGATTCTGCTGGGATATTGACTGTGCTGGGTTACTGACTTTGCTGGGTTACCGACTGCTGGATTACTGACTGCTGGGTTACTGATTCTGCTGGGTTACTGACTCTGCTTGGTTGCTGACTACTGGGTTACTGACTCTGCTGGGTTACTGACTGCTGTGTTATTAGCTCTTCTGGCTTATTCACTCCTGGGTTACAGGCTCTTCTCGGTTACTGACTGCTGGGTTACTGACTGTTGGGTTACCGACTACTGGCTTACTGACTCTGCTGGCCTACTGACTGTTGGGTTACTGACAGCGCTGAGTTACTGATTCTGCTGGGTTACTGACAGTGCTGGGTTACTAACTGCTGGATTACTGACAGATGGGTCACTGCTGTGTTACTGACTGCTGGGTTACTGACTGATGGTTACTGGCTGCTGGGTTACTGACTGCTGGGTTACTGGCTGCTGGGTTACTGACTGCTGGGTTACTGACACTGCTGGGTTACTGACACTGCTGGTTACATGACACTGCTGGGTTACTGACACTGCTGGGTTACTGACACTGCTGGTTACTGACACTGCTGGTTACTGACACTGCTGGTTACTGACACTGCTGGTTACTGACACTGCTGGGTTACTGACACTGCTGGTTACTGACACTGCTGGTTACTGACACTGCTGGTTACTGACACTGCTGGGTTACTGACACTGTTGGTTACTGACACTGCTGGTTACTGACACTGCTGGTTACTGACACTGCTGGGTTACTGACACTGCTGGTTACTGACACTGCTGGTTACTGACACTGCTGGTTACTGACACTGCTGGTTACTGACACTGCTGGTTACTGACACTGTTGGTTACTGACACTGCTGGTTACTGACACTGCTGGGTTACTGACACTGTTGGTTACTGACACTGCTGGTTACTGACACTGCTGGTTACTGACACTGTTGGTTACTGACACTGCTGGTTACTGACACTGCTGGGTTACTGACACTGCTGGTTACTGACACTGCTGGTTACTGACACTGCTGGGTTACTGACGCTGCTGGTTACTGACACTGCTGGTTACTGACACTGTTGGTTACTGACACTGCTGGTTACTGACACTGCTGGTTACTGACACTGCTGGGTTACTGACACTGCTGGTTACTGACACTGCTGGTTACTGACACTGCTGGGTTATTGACACTGTTGGTTACTGACACTGCTGGTTACTGACACTGCTGGTTACTGACACTGCTGGTTACTGAAACTGCTGGGTTACTGACACTGTTGGTTACTGACACTGCTGGTTACTGACACTGCTGGGTTACTGACACTGCTGGGTTACTGACACTGCTGGTTACTGACACTGCTGGTTACTGACACTGTTAGTTACTGACACTGCTGGTTACTGACACTTCTGGGTTACTGACACTGCTGGTTACTGACACTGCTGGTTACTGACACTGCTGGTTACTGACACTGTTGGTTACTGACACTGCTGGGTTACTGACACTGCTGGTTACTGACACTGTTGGTTACTGACACTGCTGGTTACTGACACTGCTGGGTTACTGACACTGCTGGTTACTGACACTGCTGGTTACTGACACTGCTGGGTTACTGACACTGCTGGGTTACTGACACTGCTGGTTACTGACACTGCTGGTTACTGACACTGCTGGTTACTGACACTGCTGGTTACTGACACTGCTGGTTACTGACACTGCTGGGTTACTGACACTGCTGGTTACTGACACTGCTGGTTACTGACACTGCTGGGTTACTGACACTGCTGGTTACTGACACTGCTGGTTACTGACACTGCTGGTTACTGACACTGCTGGTTACTGACACTGCTGGTTACTGACACTGCTGGTTACTGACACTGTTGGTTACTGACACTGCTGGTTACTGACACTGCTGGGTTACTGACACTGCTGGTTACTGACACTGGGTTACTGACACTGCTGGTTACTGACACTGCTGGGTTACTGACACTGCTGGTTACTGACACTGCTGGTTACTGACACTGCTGGTTACTGACACTGCTGGTTACTGACACTGCTGGTTACTGACACTGCTGGTTACTGACACTGCTGGTTACTGACACTGCTGGTTACTGACACTGCTGGTTACTGACACTGTTGGTTACTGACACAGCTGGTTACTGACACTGCTGGTTACTGACACTGCTGGTTACTGACACTGCTGGGTTACTGCCACTGCTGGCTGGTTACTGACACTGCTGGTTACTGACACTGCTGGTTACTGACACTGCTGGTTACTGACACTGCTGGTTACTGACACTGCTGGGTTACTGACACTGCTGGTTACTGACACTGCTGGTTACTGACACTGCTGGTTACTGACACTGCTGGTTACTGACACTGCTGGTTACTGACACTGTTGGTTACTGACACTGCTGGTTACTGACACTGCTGGGTTACTTGCTGCTGGGTTACTGACACTGCTGGTTACTGACACTGCTGGTTACTGACACTGCTGGTTACTGACACTGCTGGTTACTGACACTGCTGGTTACTGACACTGCTGGTTACTGACACTGCTGGTTACTGACACTGCTGGTTACTGACACTGCTGGGTTACTAACACTGCTGGGTTACTGACACTGTTGGTTACTGACACTGCTGGGTTACTGACACTGCTGGGTTACTGACACTGCTGGTTACTGACACTGCTGGTTACTGACACTGCTGGTTACTGACACTGCTGGTTACTGACACTGCTGGTTACTGACACTGCTGGTTACTGACACTGCTGGGTTACTGACACTGCTGGGTTACTGACACTGCTGGTTACTGACACTGCTGGGTTACTGACACTGCTGGTTACTGACACTGCTGGTTACTGACACTGCTGGTTACTGACACTGCTGGGTTACTGACACTGCTGGTTACTGACACTGCTGGGTTACTGACACTGCTGGGTTACTGACACTGCTGGTTTCTGACACTGCTGGGTTACTGACACTGCTGGTTACTGACACTGCTGGGTTACTGACACACACTGCTGGTTACTGACACTGCTGGTTACTGACACTGCTGGTTACTGACACTGCTGGGTTACTGACACTGCTGGTTACTGACACTGCTGGTTACTGACACTGCTGGTTACTGACACTGCTGGGTTACTGACACTGCTGGTTACTGACACTGCTGGTTACTGACACTGCTGGTTACTGACACTGCTGGGTTACTGACACTGCTGTTTACTGACACTGCTGGTTACTGACACTGCTGGGTTACTGACACTGCTGGTTACTGACACTGCTGGTTACTGACACTGCTGGGTTACTGACACTGCTGGTTACTGACACTGCTGGTTACTGACACTGCTGGTTACTGACACTACTGGTTACTGACACTGTTGGTTACTGACACTGCTGGTTACTGACACTGCTGGTTACTGACACTGCTGGTTACTGACACTGCTGGTTACTGACACTGTTGGTTACTGACACTGCTGGTTACTGACTGCTGGTTACTGACACTGCTGGTTACTGACACTGCTGGTTACTGACACTGCTGGTTACTGACACTGCTGGTTACTGACACTGCTGGTTACTGACACTGCTGGTTACTGACACTGCTGGTTACTGACACTGCTACTGACACTGCTGGTTACTGACACTGCTGGTTGCTGACACTGCTGGGTTACTGACACTGCTGGTTACTGACACTGCTGGTTACTGACACTGCTGGTTACTGACACTGCTGGTTACTGACACTGCTGGTTACTGACACTGCTGGTTACTGACACTGCTGGTTACTGACACTGCTGGTTACTGACACTGCTGGTTACTGACACTGCTGGTTACTGACACTGCTGGTTACTGACACTGCTGGTTACTGACACTGCTGGTTACTGACACTGCTGGTTACTGACACTGCTTGTTACTGACACTGCTGGTTACTGACACTGCTGGTTACTGACACTGCTGGTTACTGACACTGCTGGTTACTGACACTGCTGGTTACTGACACTACTGGTTACTGACACTGCTGGTTACTGACACTGCTGGTTACTGACACTACTGGTTACTGACACTGCTGGGTTACTGACACTGCTGGTTTCTGACACTGCTGGTTACTGACACTACTGGTTACTGACACTACTGGTTACTGACACTGCTGGTTACTGACACTGCTGGTTACACTGCTGGTTACTGACACTGCTGGTTACTGACACTGCTGGTTACTGACACTACTGGTTACTGACTCTGCTGGTTACTGACACTGCTGGTTACTGACACTGCTGGTTACTGACACTGCTGGTTACTGACACTGCTGGTTACTGACACTGCTGGTTACTGACACTGCTACTGACACTGCTGGTTACTGACACTGCTGGTTACTGACACTGCTGGGTTACTGACACTGCTGGTTACTGACACTGCTGGTTACTGACACTGCTGGTTACTGACACTGCTGGTTACTGACACTGCTGGTTACTGACACTGCTGGTTACTGACACTGCTGGTTACTGACACTGCTGGTTACTGACACTGCTGGTTACTGACACTGCTGGTTACTGACACTGTTGGTTACTGACACTGCTGGTTACTGACACTGCTGGTTACTGACACTGCTGGTTACTGACACTGCTGGTTACTGACACTGCTGGTTACTGACACTGCTGGTTACTGACACTGCTTGTTACTGACACTGCTGGTTACTGACACTGTTGGTTACTGACACTGCTCGTTACTGACACTGCTGGTTACTGACACTGCTGGTTACTGACACTGCTGGTTACTGACACTGCTGGTTACTGACACTGCTGGGTTACTGACACTGTTGGTTACTGACACTGCTGGTTACTGACACTGTTGGTTACTGACACTGCTGGTTACTGACACTGCTGGTTACTGACACTGCTGGTTACTGACACTGTTGGTTACTGACACTGCTGGTTACTGACACTGCTGGTTACTGACACTGCTGGTTACTGACACTGCTTGTTACTGACACTGCTGGTTACTGACACTGTTGGTTACTGACACTGCTGGTTACTGACACTGCTGGTTACTGACACTGCTGGTTACTGACACTGCTGGTTACTGACACTGCTGGTTACTGACACTGCTGGTTACTGACACTGCTGGTTACTGACACTGCTGGTTACTGACACTGCTGGTTACTGACACTGCTGGTTACTGACTGACACTGCTGACACTGTTGGTTACTGACACTGCTGGTTACTGACACTGCTGGTTACTGACACTGCTGGTTACTGACACTGCTGGTTACTGACACTGTTGGTTACTGGCTGGTTACTGACACTGCTGGTTACTGACACTGCTGGTTACTGACACTGCTGGTTACTGACACTGCTGGTTACTGGCTGGTTACTGACACTGCTGGTTACTGACACTGCTGGTTACTGACACTGCTGGGTTACTGACACTGCTGGTTACTGACACTGCTGACACTGCTGGTTACTGACACTGCTGGTTACTGACACTGCTGGTTACTGACACTGCTGGTTACTGACACTGCTGGTTACTGACACTGACACTGCTGGTTACTGACACTGCTGGTTACTGACACTGCTGGTTACTGACACTTACTGACACTGCTGTTACTGACACTGCTGGTTACTGACACTGCTGGTTACTGACACTGCTGGTTACTGACACTGCTGGTTACTGACACTGCTGGTTACTGACACTGCTGGTTACTGACACTGCTGGTTACTGACACTGCTGGTTACTGACACTGCTGGTTACTGACACTGCTGGTTACTGACACTGCTGGTTACTGACACTGCTGGTTACTGACACTGCTGGTTACTGACACTGCTGGTTACTGACACTGCTGGTTACTGACACTGCTGGGGTTACTGTTACTGACACTGCTGGTTACTGACACTGCTGGTTACTGACACTGCTGGTTACTGACACTGCTGGTTACTGACACTGCTGGCTGGTTACTGACACTGCTGGTTACTGACACTGCTGGTTACTGACACTGCTGGTTACTGACACTGCTGGGTTACTGACACTGTGGTTACTGACACTGCTGGTTACTGACACTGTTGGTTACTGACACTGCTCGTTACTGACACTGCTGGTTACTGACACTGCTGGTTACTGACACTGCTGGTTACTGACACTGCTGGTTACTGACACTGCTGGTTACTGACACTGCTGGTTACTGACACTGTTGGTTACTGACACTGCTGGTTACTGACACTGCTGGTTACTGACACTGCTGGTTACTGACACTGCTGGTTACTGACACTTCTGGTTACTGACACTGCTGGTTACTGGTGGTACTGACACTGCTGGTTACTGACACTGGACACAGCTGGTACTGACACTGCTGGTTACTGACACTGCTGGTTACTGACACTGCTGGTTACTGACACTGCTGACACTGCTGGTACTGACACTGCTGGTTACTGACACTGTTGGTTACTGACACTGCTGGTTACTGACACTGCTGGGTTACTTGCTGCTGGGTTACTGACACTGCTGGTTACTGACACTGCTGGTTACTGACACTGCTGGTTACTGACACTGCTGGTTACTGACACTGCTGGTTACTGACACTGCTGGTTACTGACACTGCTGGTTACTGACACTGCTGGTTACTGGTTACTGACACTGCTGGTTACTGACACTACTGGTTACTGACTCTGCTGGTTACTGACACTGCTGGTTACTGACACTGCTGGTTACTGACACTGCTGGTTACTGACACTGCTGGTTACTGACACTGCTGGTTACTGACACTGCTGGTTACTGACACTGCTGGTTACTGAAACTGATGGTACTGACACTGCTGGTTACTGACACTGCTGGTTACTGACACTGCTGCTGACACTGTTACTGACACTGCTGGTTACTGACACTGCTGGTTACTGACACTGCTGGTTACTGACACTGCTGGTTACTGACACTGCTGGTTACTGACACTGTTGGTTACTGACACTGCTGGTTACTGACACTGCTGGTTACTGACACTGCTGGTTACTACACTGACTGACACTGCTGGTTACTGACACTGCTGGTTACTGACACTGCTGGTTACTGACACTGCTGGTTACTGACACTGCTGGTTACTGACACTGCTGGTTACTGACACTGCTGGTTACTGACACTGCTGGTTACTGACACTGCTGGTTACTGACACTGCTGGTTACTGACACTGCTGGTTACTGACACTGTTGGTTACTGACACTGCTGGTTACTGACACTGCTGGTTACTGACACTGCTGGTTACTGACACTGGTTACTGACACTGCTGGTTACTGACACTGCTGGTTACTGACACTGCTGGTTACTGACACTGTTGGTTACTGACACTGCTGGTTACTGACACTGCTGGTTACTGACACTGCTGGTTACTGACACTGCTGGTTACTGACACTGCTGGTTACTGACACTGCTGGTTACTGACACTGCTGGGTTACTGACACTGCTGGTTACTGACACTGCTGGTTACTGACACTGCTGGTTACTGACACTGCTGGTTACTGACACTGCTGGTTACTGACACTGCTGGTTACTGACACTGCTGGTTACTGACACTGCTGGGTTACTGACACTGCTGGTTACTGACACTGCTGGTTACTGACACTGCTGGTTACTGACACTGCTGGTTACTGACACTGCTGGTTACTGACACTGCTGGTTACTGACACTGCTGGTTACTGACACTGCTGGTTACTGACACTGCTGGTTACTGACACTGCTGGTTACTGACACTGCTGGTTACTGACACTGCTGGTTACTGACACTGCTGGTTACTGACACTGCTGGTTACTGACACTGCTGGTTACTGACACTGCTGGTTACTGACACTACTGGTTACTGACTCTGCTGGTTACTGACACTGCTGGTTACTGACACTGCTGGTTACTGACACTGCTGGTTACTGACACTGCTGGTTACTGACACTGCTGGTTACTGACACTGCTGGTTACTGACACTGCTGGTTACTGACACTGCTGGTTACTGACACTGTTTACTGACACTGCTGGTTACTGACACTGCTGGTTACTGACACTGCTGGTTACTGACACTGCTGGTTACTGACACTGCTGGTTACTGACACTGCTGGTACTGACACTGCTGGTTACTGACACTGTTGGTTACTGACACTGCTGGTTACTGACACTGCTGGTTACTGACACTGCTGACACTGCTGGTTACTGACACTGCTGGTTACTGACACTGCTGGTTACTGACACTGCTGGTTACTGACACTGCTGGTTACTGACACTGCTGGTTACTGACACTGCTGGTTACTGACACTTACTGACACTGCTGGTTACTGACACTGCTGGTTACTGACACTGCTGGTTACTGACACTGCTGGTTACTGACACTGCTGGTTACTGACACTGCTGGTTACTGACACTGCTGGTTACTGACACTGGTTACTGACACTGTTGGTTACTGACACTGTTGGTTACTGGTTACTGACAGTGCTGGTTACTGACACTGCTGGTTACTGACACTGCTGGTTACTGACACTGCTGGTTACTGACACTGCTTGTTACTGACACTACTGGTTACTGACACTGTTGGTTACTGACACTGCTGGTTACTGACACTGCTGGTTACTGACACTGCTGGTTACTGACACTGCTGGTTACTGACACTGCTGGTTACTGACACTGCTTGTTACTGACACTGCTGGTTACTGACACTGTTGGTTACTGACACTGCTGGTTACTGACACTGCTGGTTACTGACACTGTGGTACTGACACTGCTGGTTACTGACACTGCTGGTTACTGACACTTACTGACACTGCTGGTTACTGACACTGCTGGTTACTGACACTGCTGGTTACTGACACTGCTGGTTACTGACACTGCTGGTTACTGACACTGCTGGTTACTGACACTGCTGGTTACTGACACTGCTGGTTACTGACACTGCTGGTTACTGACACTGCTGGTTACTGACACTGTTGGTTACTGACACTGTTGGTTACCGACACTGCTGGTTACCGACACTGCTGGTTACTGACACTGCTTGTTACTGACACTGCTGGTTACTGACACTGCTGGTTACTGACACTGCTGGTTACTGACACTGCTGGTTACTGACACTGCTGGTTACTGACACTGCTGGTTACTGACACTGCTGGTTACTGACACTGCTGGTTACTGACACTGCTGGTTACTGACACTGCTGGTTACTGACACTGCTGGTTACTGACACTGCTGGTTACTGACACTGCTGGTTACTGACACTGCTGGTTACTGACACTGCTGGTTACTGACACTGCTGGTTACTGACACTGCTGATTACTGACACTGCTGGTTACTGACACTGCTGGTTACTGACACTGCTGGTTACTGACACTGCTGGTTACTGACACTGCTGGTTACTGACACTGCTGGTTACTGACACTGCTGGTTACTGACACTGCTGGTTACTGACACTGCTGGTTACTGGTTACCGACACTGCTGGTTACTGACACTGCTGGTTACTGACACTGCTGGTTACTGACACTGCTGGTTACTGACACTGCTGGTTACTGACACTGCTGGTTACTGACACTGCTGGTTACTGACACTGCTGGTTACTGACACTGCTGGTTACTGACACTGCTGGTTACTGACACTGCTGGTTACTGACACTGCTGGTTACTGACACTGCTGGTTACTGACACTGTTGGTTACTGACACTGCTGGTTACTGACACTGCTGGTTACTGACACTGCTGGTTACTGACACTGCTGGTTACTGACACTGCTGGTTACTGACACTGCTGGGTTACTGACACTGCTGGTTACTGACACTGCTGGTTACTGACACTGCTGGTTACTGACACTGCTGGTTACTGACACTGCTGGTTACTGACACTGCTGGTTACTGACACTGCTGGTTACTGACACTGCTGGTTACTGACACTGCTGGTTACTGACACTGCTGGTTACTGACACTGCTGGTTACTGACACTGCTGGTTACTGACACTGCTGGTTACTGACACTGCTGGTTACTGACACTGCTGGTTACTGACACTGTTGGTTACTGACACTGCTGGTTACTGACACTGCTGGTTACTGACACTGCTGGTTACTGACACTGTTGGTTACTGACACTGCTGGTTACTGACACTGCTGGTTACTGACACTGCTGGTTACTGACACTGCTGGTTACTGACACTGCTGGTTACTGACACTGCTGGTTACTGACACTGCTGGTTACTGACACTGCTGGTTACTGACACTGTTGGTTACTGACACTGCTGGTTACTGACACTGCTGGTTACTGACACTGCTGGTTACTGACACTGCTGGTTACTGACACTGTTGGTTACTGACACTGCTTGTTACTGACACTGCTGACACTGCTGGTTACTGACACTGCTGGTTACTGACACTGCTGGTTACTGACACTGCTGGTTACTGACACTGCTGGTTACTGACACTGCTGGTTACTGACACTGCTGGTTACTGGTTACACTGACTGACTGCTGGTTACTGACACTGCTGACACTGTTTACTGACACTGCTGGTTACTGACACTGCTGGTTACTGACACTGCTGGTTACTGACACTGCTGGTTACTGACACTGCTGGTTACTGACACTGCTGGTTACTGACACTGCTGGTTACTGACACTGCTGGTTACTGACACTGCTGGTTACTGACACTGCTGGTTACTGACACTGCTGGTTACTGACACTGCTGGTTACTGACACTGCTGGTTACTGACACTGCTGGTTACTGACACTGCTGGTTACTGACACTGCTGGTTACTGACACTGCTGGTTACTGACACTGCTGGTTACTGACACTGCTGGTTACTGACACTGCTGGTTACTGACACTGCTGGTTACTGACACTGCTGGTTACTGACACTGCTGGTTACTGACACTGCTGGTTACTGACACTGCTGGTTACTGACACTGCTGGTTACTGACACTGCTGGTTACTGACACTGCTGGTTACTGACACTGCTGGTTACTGACACTGCTGGTTACTGACACTGCTGGTTACTGACACTGCTGGCTGGTACTGACACTTACTGACACTGCTGGTTACTGACACTGCTGGTTACTGACACTGCTGGTTACTGACACTGCTGGTTACTGACACTGCTGGTTACTGACACTGCTGACACTGCTGGTTACTGACACTGCTGGGTTACTGACACTGTTGGTTACTGACACTGCTGGGTTACTGACACTGCTGGTTACTGACACTGCTGGTTACTGACACTGCTGGTTACTGACACTGCTGGTTACTGCCACTGCTGGTTACTGACACTGCTGGTTACTGACACTGCTGGGTTACTGACACTGTTGGTTACTGACACTGCGGGTTACTGACACTGCTGGTTACTGACACTACTGGTTACTGACACTGCTGGTTACTGACACTGCTGGTTACTGACACTGCTGGGTTACTGACACTGCTGGTTACTGACACTGTTGGTTACTGACACTGCTGGTTACTGACACTGTTGGTTACTGACACTGCTGGTTACTGACACTGCTGGTTACTGACACTGCTGGTTACTGACACTGCTGGTTACTGACACTGCTGGTTACTGACACTGCTGGTTACTGACACTGCTGGTTACTGACACTGCTGGTTACTGACACTGTTGGTTACTGACACTGCTGGTTACTGACACTGTTGGTTACTGACACTGCTGGGTTACTGACACTGCTGGTTACTGACACTGCTGGTTACTGACACTGCTGGTTACTGACACTGCTGGTTACTGACACTGCTGGGTTACTGACACTGCTGGTTACTGACACTGCTGGTTACTGACACTGTTGGTTACTTACACTGTTGGTTACTGACACTGCTGGTTACTGACACTGCTGGGTTACTGACACTGCTGGTTACTGACACTGCTGGTTACTGACACTGTTGGTTACTGACACTGTTGGTTACTGACACTGCTGGTTACTGACACTGCTGGGTTACTGACACTGCTGGTTACTGACACTGCTGGTTACTGACACTGTTGGTTACTGACACTGTTGGTTTCTGACACTGCTGGTTACTGACACTGCTGGGTTACTGACACTGCTGGTTACTGACACTGCTGGTTACTGACACTGCTGGTTACTGACACTGCTGGTTACTGACACTGCTGGGACACTTACTGACACTGCTGGTTACTGACACTGCTGGTTACTGACACTGCTGGTTACTGACACTGCTGGTTACTGACACTGCTGGGTTACTGACACTGCTGGTTACTGACACTGCTGGTTACTGACACTGCTGGTTACTGACACTGTTGGTTACTGACACTGCTGGTTACTGACACTGCTGGTTACTGACACTGCTGGTTACTGACACTGCTGGTTACTGACGCTGCTGGGTTACTGACACTGCTGGTTACTGACACTGCTGGTTACTGACACTGCGGGTTACTGACCCTGCTGGTTACTGACACTACTGGTTACTGACACTGCTGGTTACTGACACTGCTGGTTACTGACACTGCTGGTTACTGACACTGCTGGGTTACTGACACTGCTGGTTACTGACACTGTTGGTTACTGACACTGCTGGTTACTGACACTGTTGGTTACTGACACTGCTGGTTACTGACACTGCTGGTTACTGACACTGCTGGTTACTGACACTGCTGGTTACTGACACTGCTGGTTACTGACACTGCTGGTTACTGACACTGCTGGTTACTGACACTGCTGGTTACTGACACTGCTGGTTACTGACACTGTTGGTTACTGACACTGCTGGTTACTGACACTGTTGGTTACTGACACTGCTGGGTTACTGACACTGCTGGTTACTGACACTGCTGGTTACTGACACTGCTGGTTACTGACACT
>NC_091304.1:34727307-34824807 GCF_038502225.1 Cherax quadricarinatus | reverse complement strand
GAATAATGATAGGAGTGACACTGGTCTGTAGTTGAAGACTGATAGGAGTAACACTGGTCTGTAGTTGACTGACAGAAGTGACACTGGTCTGTAGTTGACTGACAGGAGTGACACTGGTCTGTAGTTGAATAATGATAGGAGTGACACTGGTCTGTAGTTGAAGACTGACAAGAATGACACTGGTCTGTAGTTGAAGACTGACAGGAGTGACACTGGTCTGTAGTTGACTGACAGGAGTGGCACTGGTCTGTAGGTGAAGACTGACAGGAGTGACACTGGTCTGTAGTTGAAGACTGACAAAATGACACTGGTCTGTAGTTGAAGACTGATAGGAGTGACACTGGTCTCTGGTTGATGGCTGATAGGAATGACACTGGTCTGTAGTTGATGACTGACAGGAGTGACACTGGTCTGTAGTTAACTGACAGGAGTGACACTGGTCTGTAGTTGATGACTGATAGGAGTGACACTGGTCTGTAGTTGATGACTGACAGGAGTGACACTGGTCTGTAGTTAACTGACAGGAGTGACACTGGTCTGTAGTTGATGACTGATAGGAGTGACACTGGTCTGTAGATGACTGACAGGAGTGACACTGGTCTGTAGTTAACTGACAGGAGTGACACTGGTCTGTAGTTGAAGACTGACAGGAATGACACTGGTCTGTAGTTGAAGACTGATAGGAGTGACACTGGTCTGTAGTTGAAGACTGACAGGAATGACACTGGTCTGTAGTTGAAGACTGATAGGAGTGACACTGGTCTATAGTTGAAGACTGACAAAAGTGACACTGATCTGTAGTTGAAGACTGATAGGAGTGACACTGGTCTGTAGTTGACAGACAGGAGTGACACTGGTCTGTAGTTGATGATTGACAGGAGTGACACTGGTCTGTCATTGATGAGTGACAGGAGTGACACTGGTCTGTTCTTGATGATTGACAGGACTGACACTGGTCGGTAATTGATGAGTGACAGGAGTGACACTGGTCTGTAGTTGAAGGCTGACAGGAGTGACACTGGTCTGCAGTTGAAGGCTGACAGGAGTGACACTGGTCTGTAGTTGATGACTGATAGGAGTAACACTGGTCTGTAGTTGAATGACAGAAGTGACACTGGTCTGTAGTTGACTGACAGGAGTGACACTGGTCTGTAGTTGAAGACTGATAGGAGTGACACTGGTCTGTAGTTGAAGACTGACAAGAATAACACTGGTCTGTAGTTGAAGACTGACAGGAGTGACACTGGTCTGTAGTTGACTGACAGGAGTGACACTGATCTGTAGTTGAAGACTGACAGGAATGACACTGGTCTGTAGTTGAAGACTGATAGGAGTGACACTGGTCTATAGTTGAAGGCTGACAGGAGTGACACTGGTCTGCAGTTGAAGGCTGACAGGAGTGACACTGGTCTGTAGTTGAAGACTGATAGGAGTAACACTGGTCTGTAGTTGACTGACAGAAGTGACACTGGTCTGTAGTTGACTGACAGGAGTGACACTGGTCTGTAGTTGACGACTGATAGGAGTGACACTGGTCTATAGTTGAAGACTGACAGGAATGACACTGGTCTGTAGGTGAAGACTGACAGGAGTGACACTGGTCTGAAGTTGAAGACTGACAGGAGTGACACTGGTCTGTAGTTGAACACGGATGGGAGTGACACTGGTCTGTAGTTGAAGACTGACAGGAGTGACACTGGTCTGTAGTTGATGACTGATAGGAGTGACACTGGTCTGTAGTTGACTGACAGGAGTGACACTGGTCTGTAGTTGAAGACTGATAGGAGTGACACTGGTCTGTAGTTGATGACTGATAGGAGTGACACTGGTCTGTAGTTGATGACTGATAGGAGTGACACTGGTCTGTAGTTGACTGACAGGAGTGACACTGGTCTGTAGTTGATGACTGATAGGAGTGACACTGGTCTGTAGTTGACTGACAGGAGTGACACTGGTCTGTAGTTGAAGACTGACAGGAGTGACACTGATCTGTAGTTGAAGACTGATAGGAGTGACACTGGTCTGTAGTTGAAGACTGACAGGAGTGACACTGGTCTGTAGTTGAAGACTGACAGGAGTGACACTGGTCTGTAGTTGAAGACTGACAGGAGTGACACTGGTCTGTAGTTGAAGACTGACAGGAGTGACACTGGTCTGTAGTTGACTGACAGGAGTGACACTGGTCTGTAGTTGAAGACTGACAGGAGTGACGCTGGTCTGTAGTTGACTGACAGGAGTGACACTGGTCTGTAGTTGAAGACTGATAGGAGTGACACTGGTCTGTAGTTGAAGACTGACAGGAATGACACTGGTCTGTAGGTGAAGACTGACAGGAGTGACACTTGTCTGTAGTTGAAGACTGACAGGAGTGACACTGGTCTGTAGTTGAAGACTGATAGGAGTGACACTAGTCTGTAGTTGACTGACAGGAGTGACACTGGTCAGTAGTTGATGACTGATAGGAGTGACACTAGTCTGTAGTTGACTGACAGGAGTGACACTGGTCTGTAGTTGATGATTGATAGGAGTGACACTGGTCTGTAGTTGACTGACAGGAGTGACACTGGTCTGTAGTTGATGAATGATAGGAGTGACACTGGTCTGTAGTTGACTGACAGGAGTGACACTGGTCTGTAGTTGAAGACTGACAGGAGTGACACTGGTATGTAGTTGAAGACTGACAGGAATGACACTGGTCTGTAGTTGACTGACAGGAGTGACACTGATCTGTAGTTGAAGACTGATAGGAGTGACACTGGTCTGTAGTTGATGACTGATAGGAGTGACACTGGTCTGTAGTTGACTGATAGGAGTGACATTGGTCTGTAGTTGATGACTGATAGGAGTGACACTGTCTGTAGTTGACTGATAGGAGTGACATTGGTCTGTAGTTGAAGACTGACAGGAGTGACACTGGTCAGTAGTTGATGACTGATAGGAGTGACACTGGTCTGTAGTTGATGACTGACAGGAATGACACTGGTCTGTAGTTGATGACTGATAGGAGTGACACTGGTATGTAGTTGAAGACTGACAGGAATGACACTGGTCTGTAGTTGACTGACAGGAGTGACACTGATCTGTAGTTGAAGACTGATAGGAGTGACACTGGTCTGTAGTTGAAGACTGACAGGAGTGACACTGGTCTGTAGTTGAAGACTGACAGGAGTGACACTGGTCAGTAGTTGACTGATAGGTGTGACATTGGTCTGTAGTTGAAGACTGACAGGAGTGACACTAGTCTGTAGTTGACTGACAGGAGTGACACTGATCTGTAGTTGAAGACTGATAGGAGTGACACTGGTCTGTAGTTGATGACTGATAGGAGTGACACTGTCTGTAGTTGACTGATAGGAGTGACATTGGTCTGTAGTTGAAGACTGACAGGAGTGACACTGGTCAGTAGTTGATGACTGATAGGAGAGACACTGGTCTGTATTTGACTGACAGGAGTGACACTGGTCTGTAGTTGAAGACTGATAGGAGTGACACTGGTCTGTAGTTGATGACTGATAGGAGTGACACTGGTCTGTAGTTGATGACTGATAGGAGTGACACTGTCTGTAGTTGACTGACAGGAGTGACACTGGTCTGTAGTTAAAGACTGACAGGAAAGACACTGGTCTGTAGTTGAAGACTGACAGGAATGACACTGGTCTGTAGTTGAAGGCTGACAGGAGTGACACTGGTCTGTAGTTGAAGGCTGACAGGAGTGACACTGGTCTGCATTTCAAGGCTGACAGGAGTGACACTGGTCTGTAGTTGAAGACTGATAGGAGTAACACTGGTCTGTAGTTGACTGACATAAGTGACACTGGTCTGTAGTTGACTGACAGGAGTGACACTGGTCTGTAGTTGAAGACTGATAGGAGTGACACTGGTCTGTAGTTGAAGACTGACAAGAATGACACTGGTCTGTAGTTGAAGACTGACAGAAGTGACACTGGTCTGTAGTTGACTGACAGGAGTGACACTGGTCTGTAGTTGAAGACTGATAGGAGTGACACTGGTCTGTAGTTGAAGACTGACAGGAATGACATTGGTCTGTAGTTGAAGGCTGACAGGAGTGACACTGGTCTGTTGTTGAAGGCTGACAGGAGTGACACTGGTCTGTAGTTGAAGACTGATAGGAGTAATACTGGTCTGTAGTTGACTGACAGAAGTGACACTGGTCTGTAGTTGACTGACAGGAGTGACACTGGTCTGTAGTTGAAGGCTAATGGGAGTGACACTGGTCTGTAGTTGAAGACTGACAAGAATGACACTGGTCTGTAGTTGAAGACTGACAGGAGTGACACTGGTCTGTAGTTGACTGACAGGAGTGACACTGGTCTGTAGTTGAAGACTGATAGGAGTGACACTGGTCTGTAGTTGATGACGGACAGGAATGACACTGGTCTGGAGGTGAAGACTGACAGGAGTGACACTGGTCTGTAGTTGAAGACTTACAGGAGTGACACTGGTCTGTAGTTGATGACTGAAAGGAGTGACACTGGTCTGTAGTTGACTGACAGGAGTGACACTGGTCTGTAGTTGAAGACTGATAGGAGTGACACTGGTCTGTAGTTGAAGGCTGACAGGAGTGACACTGGTCTGCAGTTGAAGGCTGACAGGAGTGACACTGGTCTGTAGTTGATGTCTGATAGGAGTAACACTGGTCTGTAGTTGACTGACAGGAGTGACACTGGTCTGTAGTTGAAGACTGATAGGAGTGACACTGGTCTGTAGTTGAAGACTGACAAGAATAACACTGGTCTGTAGTTGAAGACTGACAGGAGTGACACTGGTCTGTAGTTGACTGACAGGAGTGACACTGATCTGTAGTTGAAGACTGATAGGAGTGACACTGGTCTGTAGTTGAAGACTGACAGGAATGACACTGGTCTGTAGTTGATGACTGATAGGAGTGACACTGGTCTGTAGTTGACTGACAGGAGTGACACTGGTCTGTAGTTGAAGACTGATAGGAGTGACACTGGTCTGTAGTTGAAGACTGACAGGAATGACACTGGTCTGTAGTTGAAGGCTGACAGGAGTGACACTGGTCTATAGTTGAAGGCTGACAGGAGTGACACTGGTCTGCAGTTGAAGGCTGACAGGAGTGACACTGGTCTGTAGTTGAAGACTGATAGGAGTAACACTGGTCTGTAGTTGACTGACAGAAGTGACACTGGTCTGTAGTTGACTGACAGGAGTGACACTGGTCTGTAGTTGACGACTGATAGGAGTGACACTGGTCTGTAGTGGAAGACTGACAGGAATGACACTGGTCTGTAGGTGAAGACTGACAGGAGTGACACTGGTCTGTAGTTGAAGACTGACAGGAGTGACACTGGTCTGTAGTTGAACACGGATGGGAGTGACACTGGTCTGTAGTTGAAGACTGACAGGAGTGACACTGGTCTGTAGTTGATGACTGATAGGAGTGACACTGGTCTGTAGTTGACTGACAGGAGTGACACTGGTCTGTAGTTGAAGACTGATAGGAGTGACACTGGTCTGTAGTTGATGACTGATAGGAGTGACACTGGTCTGTAGTTGACTGACAGGAGTGACACTGGTCTGTAGTTGATGAATGATAGGAGTGACACTGGTCTTTAGTTGACTGACAGGAGTGACACTGGTCTCTAGTTGAAGACTGACAGGAGTGACACTGATCTGTAGTTGAAGACTGATAGGAGTGACACTGGTCTGTAGTTGAAGACTGATTGGAGTGACACTGGTCTGTAGTTGACTGACAGGAGTGACACTGGTCTGTGGTTGAAGACTAATAGGAGTGACACTGATCTGTTGTTGAAGACTGATAGGAGTGACACTGGTCTGTAGTTGAAGACTGACAGGAGTGACACTGGTCTGTAGTTGATGACTGACAGGAGTGACACTGGTATGTAGTTGAAGACTGACAGGAGTGACACTGGTCTGTAGTTGAAGACTGACAGGAGTGACACTGGTCTGTAGTTGACTTACAGGTGTGACACTGGTCTGTAGTTGAAGACTGACAGGAGTGACACTGGTCTGTAGTTGACTTACAGGTGTGACACTGGTCTGTAGTTGAAGACTGACAGGAGTGACACTGGTCTGTAGTTGAAGACTGACAGGAATGACACTGGTCTGTAGGTGAAGACTGACAGGAGTGACACTGGTCTGTAGTTGAAGACTGACAGGAGTGACACTGGTCTGTAGTTGAAGACTGATAGGAGTGACACTAGTCTGTAGTTGACTGACAGGAGTGACACTTGTCTGTAGTTGATGACTGATAGGAGTGACACTGGTCTGTAGTTGATGATTGATAGGAGTGACACTGGTCTGTAGTTGACTGACAGGAGTGACACTGGTCTGTAGTTGATGAATGATAGGAGTGACACTGGTCTGTAGTTGACTGACAGGAGTGACACTGGTCTGTTGTTGAACACTGACAGGAGTGACACTGGTCTGTAGTTGACTGACAGGAGTGACACTGGTCTGTTGTTGAACACTGACAGGAGTGACACTGGTCTGTAGTTGACTGACAGGAGTGACACTGGTCTGTAGTTGAAGACTGACAGGAGTGACACTGCTCTGTAGTTGAAGACTGACAGGAGTGACACTGATCTGTAGTTGAAGACTGACAGGAATGACACTGGTCTGTAGTTGACTGACAGGAGTGACACTGATCTGTAGTTGAAGACTGATAGGAGTGACATTGGTCTGTAGTTGATGACTGATAGGAGTGACATTGGTCTGTAGTTGAAGACTGATAGGAGTGACATTGGTCTGTAGTTGAAGACTGACAGGAGTGACACTGGTCAGTAGTTGATGACTGATAGGAGAGACACTGGTCTGTATTTGACTGACAGGAGTGACACTGGTCTGTAGTTGAAGACTGATAGGAGTGACACTGGTCTGTAGTTGATGACTGATAGGAGTGACACTGGTCTGTAGTTGATGACTGATAGGAGTGACACTGTCTGTAGTTGACTGACAGGAGTGACACTGGTCTGTAGTTAAAGACTGACAGGAAAGACACTGGTCTGTAGTTGAAGACTGACAGGAATGACACTGGTCTGTAGTTGAAGGCTGACAGGAGTGACACTGGTCTGTAGTTGAAGGCTGACAGGAGTGACACTGGTCTGCATTTCAAGGCTGACAGGAGTGACACTGGTCTGTAGTTGAAGACTGATAGGAGTAACACTGGTCTGTAGTTGACTGACATAAGTGACACTGGTCTGTAGTTGACTGACAGGAGTGACACTGGTCTGTAGTTGAAGATTGATAGGAGTGACACTGGTCTGTAGTTGAAGACTGACAAGAATGACACTGGTCTGTAGTTGAAGACTGACAGAAGTGACACTGGTCTGTAGTTGACTGACAGGAGTGACACTGGTCTGTAGTTGAAGACTGATAGGAGTGACACTGGTCTGTAGTTGAAGACTGACAGGAATGACATTGGTCTGTAGTTGAAGGCTGACAGGAGTGACACTGGTCTGTTGTTGAAGGCTGACAGGAGTGACACTGGTCTGTAGTTGAAGACTGATAGGAGTAATACTGGTCTGTAGTTGACTGACAGAAGTGACACTGGTCTGTAGTTGACTGACAGGAGTGACACTGGTCTGTAGTTGACTGACAGGAGTGACACTGGTCTGTAGTTGACTGACATTAGTGACACTGGTCTGTAGTTGAAGACTGACAGGAGTGACACTGGTCTGTAGTTGACTGACAGGAGTGACACTGGTCTGTAGTTGAAGACTGATAGGAGTGACACTGGTCTGTAGTTGATGACGGACAGGAATGACACTGGTCTGGAGGTGAAGACTGACAGTAGTGACACTGGTCTGTAGTTGAAGACTTACAGGAGTGACACTGGTCTGTAGTTGATGACTGATAGGAGTGACACTGGTCTGTAGTTGACTGACAGGAGTGACACTGGTCTGTAGTTGAAGACTGATAGGAGTGACACTGGTCTGTAGTTGATGACTGATAGGAGTGACACTGGTCTGTAGTTGATGACTGATAGGAGTGACACTGGTCTGTAGTTGACTGATAGGAGTGACACTGGTCTGTAGTTGAAAACTGACAGGCGTGACACTGGTCTGTAGTTGAAGACTGACAGGAATGACACTGGTCTGTAGTTGAAGACTGACAGGAGTGACACTGGTCTGTAGTTGAAGACTGATAGGAGTGACACTGGTCTGTAGTTGAAGACTGACAGGAATGACACTGGTCTTTAGTTGAAGACTGACAGGAGTGACACTGGTCTGTAGTTGAAGACTGACAGGAATGACACTGGTCTTTAGTTGAAGACTGACAGGAATGACACTGGTCTTTAGTTGAAGACTGACAGGAGTGACACTGGTCTGTAGTTGAAGACTGATAGGAGTGACACTGGTCTGTAGTTGAAGACTGACAGGAGTGACACTGGTCTGTAGTTGAAGACTGACAGGAATGACACTGGTCTGTAGTTGAAGACTGACAGGAGTGACACTGGTCTGTAGTTGACTGACAGGAGTGACACTGGTCTGTAGTTGACTGACAGGAGTGACACTGGTCTGTAGTTGAAGACTGACAGGAATGACACTGGTCTGTAGTTGAAGACTGACAGGAGTGACACTGGTCTGTAGTTGAAGACTGATAGGAGTGACACTGGTCTGTAGTTGAAGACTGACAGGAATGACACTGGTCTGTAATTGAAGACTGATAAGAGTGACACTGGTCTGTAGTTGACTGAAAGGAGTGACACTGGTCTGTAGTTGACTGACAGGAGTGACACTGGTCTGTGGTTGAAGACTCTTAGGAGTGACACTGGTCTGTAGTTGAAGACTGACAGGAGTGACACTGGTTTGTAGTTGACTGACAGTAGTGACACTAGTCTGTAGTTTAAGACTGATAGGAGTGACACTGGTCTGTAGTTGAAGACTGACAGGAGTGACACTGGTCTGTAGTTGACTGACATTAGTGACACTGGTCTGTAGTTGAAGACTGATAGGAGTGACACTGGTCTGTAGTTGAAGACTGACAGGAGTGACACTGGTATGTAGTTGAAGACTGACAGGAGTGACACTTGTGTGTAGTTGAAGACTGACATTAGTGACACTGGTCTGTAGTTGAAGACTGACAGGAGTGACACTGGTCAGTAGTTGATGACTGATAGGAGTGACACTGGTCTGTAATTGACTGACAGGAGTGACACTGGTCTGTAGTTGATGACTGATAGGAGTGACACTGTCTGTAGTTGATGACTGATAGGAGTGACACTGTCTGTAGTTGACTGATAGGAGTGACACTGGTCTGTAGTTGAAGACTGATAGGAGTGACACTGGTCTGTAGTTGAAGACTGACAGGAATGACACTGGTCTGTAGTTGAAGACTGACAGGAGTGACACTGGTCTGTAGTTGACTGACAGGAGTGACACTGGTCTGTAGTTGACTGACAGGAGTGACACTGGTCTGTACTTGATGATTGAGAGGAGTGACACTGGTCTGTCATTGATGAGTGACAGGAGTGACACTGGTCTGTAGTTGACTGACAGGAGTGACACTGGTCTGTACTTGATGATTGACAGGAGTGACACTGGTCTGTCATTGATGAGTGACAGGAGTGACACTGGTCTGTAGTTGAACACTGACAGGAGTGACACTGGTCTGTTGTTGAACACTGACAGGAGTAACACTGGTCTGTAGTTGACTGACAGAAGTGACACTAGTCTGTAGTTGACTGACAGGAGTGACACTGGTCTGTAGTTGAAGACTGACAGGAGTGACACTGGTCTGTAGTTGACTGACAGGAGTGACACTGGTCTGTAGTTGAAGACTGATAGGAGTGACACTGGTCTGTAGTTGAAGACTGAGAGGAATGACACTGGTCTGTAGTTGAAGGCTGACAGGAGTGACACTGGTCTGTAGTTGACTGACATTAGTGACACTAGTCTGTAGTTGAAGACTGATAGGAGTGACACTGGTCTGTAGTTGAAGACTGACAGGAGTGACACTGGTCTGTAGTTGACTGACATTAGTGACACTGGTCTGTAGTTGAAGACTGATAGGAGTGACACTGGTCTGTAGTTGAAGACTGACAGGAGTGACACTGGTATGTAGTTGAAGACTGACAGGAGTGACACTGGTCTGTAGTTGAAGACTGACATTAGTGACACTGGTCTGTAGTTGAAGACTGACAGGAGTGACACTGGTCAGTAGTTGATGACTGATAGGAGTGACACTGGTCTGTAATTGACTGACAGGAGTGACACTGGTCTGTAGTTGATGACTGATAGGAGTGACACTGTCTGTAGTTGATGACTGATAGGAGTGACACTGTCTGTAGTTGACTGATAGGAGTGACACTGGTCTGTAGTTGAAGACTGATAGGAGTGACACTGGTCTGTAGTTGAAGACTGACAGGAATGACACTGGTCTGTAGTTGAAGACTGACAGGAGTGACACTGGTCTGTAGTTGACTGACAGGAGTGACACTGGTCTGTAGTTGACTGACAGGAGTGACACTGGTCTGTACTTGATGATTGACAGGAGTGACACTGGTCTGTCATTGATGAGTGACAGGAGTGACACTGGTCTGTAGTTGACTGACAGGAGTGACACTGGTCTGTACTTGATGATTGACAGGAGTGACACTGGTCTGTCATTCATGAGTGACAGGAGTGCCACTGGTCTGTAGTTCAAGGCTGACAGGAGTGACACTGGTCTGCAGTTGAAGGCTGACAGGAGTGACACTGGTCTGTAGTTGACTGACAGAAGTGACACTGGTCTGTAGTTGACTGACAGGAGTGACACTGGTCTGTAGTTGAAGACTGACAGGAGTGACACTGGTCTGTAGTTGACTGACAGGAGTGACACTGGTCTGTAGTTGAAGACTGATAGAGGTGACACTGGTCTGTAGTTGAAGACTGAGAGGAATGACACTGGTCTGTAGTTGAAGGCTGACAGGAGTGACACTGGTCTGTAGTTGACTGACATTAGTGACACTAGTCTGTAGTTGAAGACTGATAGGAGTGACACTGGTCTGTAGTTGAAGACTGACAGGAGTGACACTGGGCTGTAGTTGACTGACATTAGTGACACTGGTCTGTAGTTGAAGACTGATAGGAGTGACACTGGTCTGTAGTTGAAGACTGACAGGAGTGACACTGGTCTGTAGTTGAAGACTGACAGGAGTGACACTGGTCTGTAGTTGAAGACTGACAGGAGTGACACTGGTCTGTAGTTGAAGACTGACAGGAGTGACACTGGTCAGTAGTTGATGACTGATAGGAGTGACACTGGTCTGTAATTGACTGACAGGAGTGACACTGGTCTGTAGTTGATGACTGATAGGAGTGACACTGTCTGTAGTTGATGACTGATAGGAGTGACACTGTCTGTAGTTGACTGATAGGAGTGACACTGGTCTGTAGTTGAAGACTGATAGGAGTGACACTGGTCTGTAGTTGAAGACTGACAGGAATGACACTGGTCTGTAGTTGAAGACTGACAGGAGTGACACTGGTCTGTAGTTGACTGACAGGAGTGACACTAGTCTGTAGTTGACTGACAGGAGTGACACTGGTCTGTACTTGATGATTGACAGGAGTGACACTGGTCTGTCATTGATGAGTGACAGGAGTGACACTGGTCTGTAGTTGACTGACAGGAGTGACACTGGTCTGTACTTGATGATTGACAGGAGTGACACTGGTCTGTCATTGATGAGTGACAGGAGTGCCACTGGTCTGTAGTTGAAGGCTGACAGGAGTCACACTGGTCTGCAGTTGAAGGCTGACAGGTGTGACACTGGTCTGTAGTTGACTGACAGAAGTGACACTGGTCTGTAGTTGACTGACAGGAGTGACACTGGTCTGTAGTTGAAGACTGACAGGAGTGACACTGGTCTGTAGTTGACTGACAGGAGTGACACTGGTCTGTAGTTGAAGACTGATAGGAGTGACACTGGTCTGTAGTTGAAGACTGAGAGGAATGACATTGGTCTGTAGTTGAAGGCTGACAGGAGTGACACTGGTCTGCAGTTGAAGGCTGACAAGAATGACACTGGTCTGTAGTTGAAGACTGGCAGGAGTGACACTGGTCTGTAGTTGACTGACAAGAGTGCCACTGGTCTGTAGTTGAAGACTGATAGGAGTGACACTGGTCTGTAGTTGAAGACTGACAGGAATGACACTGGTCTGTAGGTGAAGACTGACAGGAGTGACACTGGTCTGTAGTTGAAGACTGACAGGAGTGACACTGGTCTGTAGTTGAATACTGATGGGAGTGACACTGGTCTGTAGTTGACTGACAGGAGTGACACTGGTTTGTAGTTGAAGACTGACAGGAGTGACACTGGTCTGTAGTTGAAGACTGACAGCAGTGACACTGATCTGTAGTTGAAGACTGACAGGAGTGACACTGGTCTGTAGTTGAAGACTGACAGGAGTGACGCTGGTCAGTAGTTGATGACTGATAGGAGTGACACTGGTCTGTAGTTGAAGACTGACAGGAGTGACGCTGGTCAGTAGTTGATGACTGATAGGAGTGACACTGGTCTGTAGTTGAAGACTGACAGGAGTGACACTGGTCTGTAGTTGAAGACTGACAGGAGTGACACTGGTCTGTAGTTGACTGACAGGAGTGACACTGGTCTGTAGTTGAAGACTGACAGGAGTGACACTGGTCTGTAGTTGAAGACTGATAGGAGTGACACTGGTCTGTAGTTGAAGACTGACAGGAGTGACACTGGTCTGTAGTTGATGACTGATAGGAGTGACAATGGTCTGTAGTTGAAGACTGATAGGAGTGACACTGGTCTGTAGTTGACTGACAGGAGTGACACTGGTCTGTAGTTGAAGACTGATAGGAGTGACACTGGTCTGTAGTTGATGACTGACAGGAGTGACGCTGGTCAGTAGTTGATGACTGACAGGAGTGACACTGGTCTGTAGTTGAAGACTGATAGGAGTGACACTTGTCTGTAGTTGAAGACTGACAGGAGTGACACTGGTCTGTAGTTGAAGACTGATAGGAGTGACACTGGTCTGTAGTTGAAGACTGACAGGAGTGACACTGGTCTATAGTTGATGACTGATAAGAGTGACACTGGTCTGTAATTGACTGACAGGAGTGACACTGGTCTGTGGTTGAAGACTGACAGGAGTGACACTGGTCTGTAGTTGAAGACTGACAGGAATGACACTGGTCTGTAGTTGAAGACTGAAAGGAGCGACACTGATCTGTAGTTGAAGACTGATATTAGTGACACTGGTCTGTAGTTGACTGACAGGAGTGACACTGGTCTGTAGTTGAAGACTGATAGGAATGACACTGGTCTGTAGTTTAAGACTGACAGGAGCGACACTGATCTGTACTTGATGGCTGATAGGAATGACACTGGTCTGTAGTTGAAGACTGACAGGAATGACACTGGTCTGTAGTTGAAGACTGATAGGAGTGACACTGATCTGTAGTTGAAGACTGATAGGAGTGACACTGGTCTGTAGTTGACTGACAGGAGTGACACTGGTCTGTAGTTGAAGACTGATAGGAATGACACTGGTCTGTAGTTGACTGACAGGAGTGACACTGGTCTGTAGTTGAAGACTGACAGGAGCGACACTGATCTGTAGTTGAAGACTGATAGGAGTGACACTGGTCTGTAGTTGACTGACAGGAGTGACACTGGTCTGTAGTTGAAGACTGATAGGAGTGACACTGGTCTGTAGTTGACTGACAGGAGTGACACTGGTCTGTAATTGAAGACTGACAGCAGTGACACTGATCTGTAGTTGAAGACTGTCAGGAGTGACACTGGTCTGTGGTAGTTGATTGTCAGGAGTGACACTGGTCTGTGGTTGTTGATTGTCAGGAGTGACACTGGTCTGTGGTAGTTGATTGTCAGGAGTGACACTGGTCTGTGGTAGTTGATTGTCAGGAGTGACACTGGTCTGTGGTTGTTGATTGTCAGGAGTGACACTGGTCTGTAGTTGAAGACTGATAGGAGTGACACTGTCTGTAGTTGATGACTGATAGGAGTGACACTGTCTGTAGTTGACTGATAGTAGTGACACTGGTCTGTAGTTGAAGACTGATAGGAGTGACACTGGTCTGTAGTTGAAGACTGACAGGAATGACACTGGTCTGTAGTTGAAGACTGACAGGAGTGACACTGGTCTGTAGTTGACTGACAGGAGTGACACTTGTCTGTAGTTGACTGACAGGAGTGACACTGGTCTGTAGTTGATGACTGATAGGAGTGACACTGTCTGTAGTTGATGACTGATAGGAGTGACACTGTCTGTAGTTGACTGATAGGAGTGACACTGGTCTGTAGTTGAAGACTGATAGGAGTGACACTGGTCTGTAGTTGAAGACTGACAGGAATGACACTGGTCTGTAGTTGAAGACTGACAGGAGTGACACTGGTCTGTAGTTGACTGACAGGAGTGACACTTTTCTGTAGTTGACTGACAGGAGTGACACTGGTCTGTACTTGATGATTGACAGGAGTGACACTGGTCTGTCATTGATGAGTGACAGGAGTGACACTGGTCTGTAGTTGACTGACAGGAGTGACACTGGTCTGTACTTGATGATTGACAGGAGTGACACTGGTCTGTCATTGATGAGTGACAGGAGTGCCACTGGTCTGTAGTTGAAGGCTGACAGGAGTCACACTGGTCTGCAGTTGAAGGCTGACAGGTGTGACACTGGTCTGTAGTTGACTGACAGAAGTGACACTTGTCTGTAGTTGACTGACAGGAGTGACACTGGTCTGTAGTTGAAGACTGACAGGAGTGACACTGGTCTGTAGTTGACTGACAGGAGTGACACTGGTCTGTAGTTGAAGACTGATAGGAGTGACACTGGTCTGTAGTTGAAGACTAAGAGGAATGACACTGGTCTGTAGTTGAAGGCTGACAGGAGTGACACTGGTCTGCAGTTGAAGGCTGACAAGAATGACACTGGTCTGTAGTTGAAGACTGGCAGGAGTGACACTGGTCTGTAGTTGACTGACAGGAGTGACACTGGTCTGTAGTTGAAGACTGATAGGAGTGACACTGGTCTGTAGTTGAAGACTGACAGGAATGACACTGGTCTGTAGGTGAAGACTGACAGGAGTGACACTGGTCTGTAGTTGAAGACTGACAGGAGTGACACTGGTCTGTAGTTGAATACTGATGGGAGTGACACTGGTCTGTAGTTGACTGACAGGAGTGACACTGGTCTGTAGTTGAAGACTGACAGGAGTGACACTGGTCTGTAGTTGAAGACTGACAGGAGTGACACTGGTCTGTAGTTGATGGCTGATAGGAGTGACACTGGTCTGTAGTTGAAGACTGACAGGAGTGACACTGGTCTGTAGTTGAAGACTGACAGGAGTGACACTGGTCTGTAGTTGACTGACAGCAGTGACACTGGTCTGTAGTTGAAGACTGATAGGAGTGACACTGGTATGTAGTTGATGACTGATAGGAGTGACACTGGTATGTAGTTGATGACTGATAGGAGTGACACTTGTATGTAGTTGATGACTGATAGGAGTGACAGTGGTCTGTAGTTGACTGACAGGAGTGACACTGGTCTGTAGTTGAAGACTGACAGCAGTGACACTGATCTGTAGTTGAAGACTGACAGGAGTGACACTGGTCTGTAGTTGATGACTGATAGGAGTGACACTGGTTTGTAGTTGACTGACAGGAGTAACACTGGTCTGTAGTTGATGACTGATAGGAGTGACACTGGTTTGTAGTTGACTGACAGGAGTGACACTGGTCTGTAGTTGAAGACTGACAGCAGTGACACTGATCTGTAGTTGAAGACTGACAGGAGTGACACTGGTCTGTAGTTGAAGACTGACAGGAGTGACGCTGGTCAGTAGTTGATGACTGATAGGAGTGACACTGGTCTGTAGTTGAAGACTGACAGGAGTGACGCTGGTCAGTAGTTGATGACTGATAGGAGTGACACTGGTCTGTAGTTGAAGACTGACAGGAGTGACACTGGTCTGTAGTTGAAGACTGACAGGAGTGACACTGGTCTGTAGTTGAAGACTGACAGGAGTGACACTGGTCTGTAGTTGACTGACAGGAGTGACACTGGTCTGTAGTTGAAGACTGACAGGAGTGACACTGGTCTGTAGTTGACTGACAGCAGTGACACTGATCTGTAGTTGAAGACTGACAGGAGTGACACTGGTCTGTAGTTGAAGACTGACAGGAGTGACGCTGGTCAGTAGTTGATGACTGATAGGAGTGACACTGGTCTGTAGTTGAAGACTGACAGGAGTGACGCTGGTCAGTAGTTGATGACTGATAGGAGTGACACTGGTCTGTAGTTGAAGACTGACAGGAGTGACACTGGTCTGTAGTTGAAGACTGACAGGAGTGACACTGGTCTGTAGTTGACTGACAGGAGTGACACTGGTCTGTAGTTGAAGACTGACAGGAGTGACACTGGTCTGTAGTTGAAGACTGATAGGAGTGACACTGGTCTGTAGTTGAAGACTGACAGGAGTGACACTGGTCTGTAGTTGATGACTGATAGGAGTGACACTGGTCTGTAGTTGAAGACTGATAGGAGTGACACTGGTCTGTAGTTGACTGACAGGAGTGACACTGGTCTGTAGTTGAATACTGATGGGAGTGACACTGGTCTGTAGTTGACTGACAGGAGTGACACTGGTCTGTAGTTGAAGACTGACAGGAGTGACACTGGTCTGTAGTTGAAGACTGACAGGAGTGACACTGGTCTGTAGTTGATGGCTGATAGGAGTGACACTGGTCTGTAGTTGACTGACAGCAGTGACACTGGTCTGTAGTTGAAGACTGATAGGAGTGACACTGGTATGTAGTTGATGACTGATAGGAGTGACACTGGTCTGTAGTTGAAGACTGACAGGAGTGACACTGGTCTGTAGTTGAAGACTGACAGGAGTGACACTGGTCTGTAGTTGACTGACAGGAGTGACACTGGTCTGTAGTTGAAGACTGACAGGAGTGACACTGGTCTGTAGTTGATGGCTGATAGGAGTGACACTGGTCTGTAGTTGAAGACTGACAGGAGTGACACTGGTCTGTAGTTGAAGACTGACAGGAGTGACACTGGTCTGTAGTTGACTGACAGCAGTGACACTGGTCTGTAGTTGAAGACTGATAGGAGTGACACTGGTATGTAGTTGATGACTGATAGGAGTGACACTGGTATGTAGTTGATGACTGATAGGAGTGACACTGGTATGTAGTTGATGACTGATAGGAGTGACAGTGGTCTGTAGTTGACTGACAGGAGTGACACTGGTCTGTAGTTGAAGACTGACAGCAGTGACACTGATCTGTAGTTGAAGACTGACAGGAGTGACACTGGTCTGTAGTTGATGACTGATAGGAGTGACACTGGTTTGTAGTTGACTGACAGGAGTGACACTGGTCTGTAGTTGATGACTGATAGGAGTGACACTGGTTTGTAGTTGACTGACAGGAGTGACACTGGTCTGTAGTTGAAGACTGACAGCAGTGACACTGATCTGTAGTTGAAGACTGACAGGAGTGACACTGGTCTGTAGTTGAAGACTGACAGGAGTGACGCTGGTCAGTAGTTGATGACTGATAGGAGTGACACTGGTCTGTAGTTGAAGACTGACAGGAGTGACGCTGGTCAGTAGTTGATGACTGATAGGAGTGACACTGGTCTGTAGTTGAAGACTGACAGGAGTGACACTGGTCTGTAGTTGAAGACTGACAGGAGTGACACTGGTCTGTAGTTGACTGACAGGAGTGACACTGGTCTGTAGTTGAAGACTGACAGGAGTGACACTGGTCTGTAGTTGAAGACTGATAGGAGTGACACTGGTCTGTAGTTGAAGACTGACAGGAGTGACACTGGTCTGTAGTTGATGACTGATAGGAGTGACACTGGTCTGTAGTTGAAGACTGATAGGAGTGACACTGGTCTGTAGTTGACTGACAGGAGTGACACTGGTCTGTAGTTGAATACTGATGGGAGTGACACTGGTCTGTAGTTGACTGACAGGAGTGACACTGGTCTGTAGTTGAAGACTGACAGGAGTGACACTGGTCTGTAGTTGAAGACTGACAGGAGTGACACTGGTCTGTAGTTGATGGCTGATAGGAGTGACACTGGTCTGTAGTTGACTGACAGCAGTGACACTGGTCTGTAGTTGAAGACTGATAGGAGTGACACTGGTATGTAGTTGATGACTGATAGGAGTGACACTGGTCTGTAGTTGAAGACTGACAGGAGTGACACTGGTCTGTAGTTGAAGACTGACAGGAGTGACACTGGTCTGTAGTTGACTGACAGGAGTGACACTGGTCTGTAGTTGAAGACTGACAGGAGTGACACTGGTCTGTAGTTGAAGACTGATAGGAGTGACACTGGTCTGTAGTTGAAGACTGACAGGAGTGACACTGGTCTGTAGTTGATGACTGATAGGAGTGACACTGGTCTGTAGTTGAAGACTGATAGGAGTGACACTGGTCTGTAGTTGACTGACAGGAGTGACACTGGTCTGTAGTTGAAGACTGATAGGAGTGACACTGGTCTGTAGTTGATGACTGACACGAGTGACGCTGGTCAGTAGTTGATGACTGACAGGAGTGACACTGGTCTGTAGTTGAAGACTGATAGGAGTGACACTGGTCTGTAGTTGAAGACTGACAGGAGTGACACTGGTCTGTAGTTGAAGACTGATAGGAGTGACACTGGTCTGTAGTTGAAGACTGACAGGAGTGACACTGGTCTGTAGTTGATGACTGATAGGAGTGACACTGGTCTGTAATTGACTGACAGGAGTGACACTGGTCTGTGGTTGAAGACTGACAGGAGTGACACTGGTCTGTAGTTGAAGACTGACAGGAATGACACTGGTCTGTAGCTGAAGACTGAAAGGAGCGACACTGATCTGTAGTTGAAGACTGATATTAGTGACACTGGTCTGTAGTTGACTGACAGGAGTGACACTGGTCTGTAGTTGAAGACTGATAGGAATGACACTGGTCTGTAGTTGAAGACTGACAGGAGCGACACTGATCTGTAGTTGATGGCTGATAGGAATGACACTGGTCTGTAGTTGAAGACTGACAGGAATGACACTGGTCTGTAGTTGAAGACTGATAGGAGTGACACTGATCTGTAGTTGAAGACTGATAGGAGTGACACTGGTCTGTAGTTGACTGACAGGAGTGACACTGGTCTGTAGTTGAAGACTGATAGGATTGACACTGGTCTGTAGTTGACTGACAGGAGTGACACTGGTCTGTAGTTGAAGACTGACAGGAGCGACACTGATCTGTAGTTGAAGACTGATAGGAGTGACACTGGTCTGTAGTTGACTGACAGGAGTGACACTGGTCTGTAGTTGAAGACTGATAGGAGTGACACTGGTCTGTAGTTGACTGACAGGAGTGACACTGGTCTGTAGTTGAAGACTGACAGCAGTGACACTGATCTGTAGTTGAAGACTGACAGTAGTGACACTGGTCTGTAGTTGATTGTCAGGAGTGGCACTGGTCTGTGGTTGTTGATTGTCAGGAGTGGCACTGGTCTGTGGTTGTTGATTGTCAGGAGTGGCACTGGTCTGTGGTTGTTGATTGTCAGGAGTGACACTGGTCTGTAGTTGAAGACTGACAGGAATGACACTGGTCTGTAGTTGAAGACTGAAAGGAGCGACACTGATCTGTAGTTGAAGACTGATAGGAGTGACACTGGTCTGTAGTTGACTGACAGGAGTGACACTGGTCTGTAGTTGAAGGCTGATAGGAGTGACACTGGTCTGTAGTTGACTGACAGGAGTGACACTGGTCTGTAGTTGAAGACTGACAGCAGTGACACTGATCTGTAGTTGAAGACTGACAGGAGTGACACTGGTCTGTAGTTGATTGTCAGGAGTGACACTGGTCTGTGGTTGTAGACTGACAGGAGTGACACTGGTCTGTAGTTGAAGACTGATAGAAGTGACACTGGTCTGTTGTTGACTGACAGGAGTGACACTGGTCTGTGGTTGAAGACTGACAGGAGTGACACTGGTCTGTAGTTGAAGACTGATAGGAATGACACTGGTCTGTAGTTGAAGACTGACAGGAGTGACACTGGTATGTAGTTGAAGACTGACAGGAGTGACGCTGGTCTATAGTTTAAGACTGACAGGAGTGACACTGGTCTGTAGTTGATGACTGATAGGAGTGACACTGGTATGTAGTTGAAGACTGCAGGAGTGACACTGGTCTGTAGTTGTTAGGGGTACACATAGCGCCTCTGCTCCCTCTCTCAGGACCCATGGAGAGATGTTATCTGGCCCCATTGCCTTTGAGGTATCTAGCTTACTCAGAAGCCTCTTCACTTCTTCCTCGGTTGTGTGCACTGTGTCCAGCACTTGGTGGTGTACCTCACCTCTCCGTCTTTCTGGAGCACCTTCTGTCTCCTCTGTGAACACTTCTTTGAATCTCTTGTTGAGTTCCTCACATACTTCACGGTCATTTCTTGTTGTCTCTCCTCCTTCCTTCCTTCCTTAGCCTGATGACCTGGTCCTTGACGGTTGTTTTCTTCCTGATGTGGCTGTATAACAGCTTCGGGTCAGATTTGGCTTTTGCTGCTATGTCGTTTTCATATTGACGTTGGACCTCCCTTCTTATCTGTGCATATTCGTTTCTGGCTCTACGACTGCTCTCCTTATTCTCCTGGGTCCTTTGCCTTCTATATTTCTTCCATTCCCTAGCACACTTGGTTTTTGCCTCCTTGCATCTTTTGGTGAACCATGGGCTCATCCTGGCTTTTTCATTATTCCTGTTACCCTTAAGTAGAAACCTCTCCTCAGCCTCCTTGCACATTGTTGCTACATATTCCATCATCTCATTAGCTTGCTTCCCTGCCAGTTCTCTGTCCCACCGAACCTCATTCAGGAAGTTCCTCATTCCTGTGTAGTCCCCTTTCCTGTAGTTTGGTTTCATTTGTCCTGGCCTTCCTGCTTCCCCCTCCACTTGTAGCTCTACTGTGTATTCGAAGCTCAAAACCACATGATCGCTGGCCCCAAGGGGTCTTTCATATGTGATGTCCTCAATATCTGCACTACTCAAGGTGAATACTAAGTCCAGTCTTGCTGGTTCATCCTCTCCTCTCTCTCTTGTAGTGTCCTTTACGTGTTGGTACATGAAGTTTTCCAGTACCACCTCCATCATCTTAGCCCTCCATGTATCTTGGCCCCCATGTGGCTCCAAGTTCTCCCATTCGATCTCCTTGTGGTTAAAGTCGCCCATGATCAGGAGCTTTGCCCTGCATGCATGAGCTCTTCTGGCCACTGCAGCCAGTGTGTCAACCATCGATCTATTGCTCTCGTCATACTCTTGCCTTGGCCTCCTGCTGTTCTGTGGTGGGTTATACATCACTGCAATTATCACCTTGGGTCCACCAGAGTGAAGCGTTCCCGCTATGTAATCACTTTCTTCTCCGCTGTCTCCTCTCTCCAGCTCATCAAAATTCCATCGGTGTTTGATCAGCAATGCCACTCCTCCACCCCCCCCCCCTGTTCCTTCTGTCTTTTCTCAGGATCTGGTATCCCGCTGGAAAGATGGCATCTGTTATCATACCTGTAAGCTTGGTTTCTGTGATCGCTATGATGTCTGGTGATGCCTCTTTGACTCTTTCGTGCCACTCCTCCCACTTGTTTGTTATTCCATCAGCGTTTGTGTACCATACCTTCAGTTTCCTTTCCAACACTGTGGTTTGGGGGGCCTGTGAGGGTGGGAGACCTGGTAGCATACTGTGGGATTCTATGGTTGGGTGTTGGGTGGAAGCTGTGGGTATGGATTGTATTGTGTGTTGGGATGGTGTGATAGGTTGTAGGGTTCTGAGGATAGTTGTGTGTGTCCTTGCCCTTGCTGCTCTGTTCTGCTCTGACTGACCTCTGCTGGTTCCATCCTTGTCTCCTTTCCTAGCTCCTTTCGCTTTTTTGTCCTCTCCCTCAGCTGCTTTCTCTCTGTTTGAGTTCTGTCTCTGTCTAGGAACACCTTCTTGTGCTCTTCCGAGCTTTTCAACCATGGTTTCTCTTGGAGGATCCTGTTCCGCACTGTTTTTGTCCTGAGAATCAGCTTGATCGGTCGGTTTCTCCCTTTCAAGTACCCCCCTATTCTCTGAAAATTTACAATCTCATCCATGTCTTCTCCCCCTATTTCCGTGATGATTTTCTCAATCTCCTTTCTTTCTTCCTGCCGTCTTTCAGTGTGTGTCCTTTCCTCTCTCTCACGAAGCCCATGGATAATCACTGATTTTGCCCTTTCCTCCTCCCATTGCCTCACCCTCTGTGACTCTGGTTCCTGTCTGTATGTGGTCATTTTCTCCCTTGATTTTTCCAGTGGCTCTTGGTAGCATGGTTGTGCCTCAGCATTCGACCTATCTCCCTCTCCATCTGCACCCATCTGCTCTTCCCTTCCACTCCCTGGCCCATCTTTGCAGGCTGATATGACCTTAGCATAATTCATATCTCCTTCCTTCCTGTTCAGCCTCTCAGCTTCGTATGGTGTGTCTTCTCTGGTCACTTCCCCTGAGACTTGCTTCAGCCTGTTTACCTCAAATTCTAGGACGTTTACCCTGGCTACTGCAGTTTCGACTTGTGCCTCCCAATTCTTCGTCTGCTTCTCCAACCTCTTTTCCCATTTCACAGAGAGCTCTTTCTCCATTTTTTCAGAAAGCTCTCCTAATTTTCTCTCCCATTCTTGCTTTATCCTTTTCCACTGTTCCTCCATCCATTCCTCCCTACCAGTACCATTGTCATCTGATCCCTGATTCCTGCGAGTTCCAACCATTTTTTTTTTAGTGAAAGAGAGAGAGAAAGAAAAAGAAAAAGGGGAGAAAGTGAGAAAGAGGGAGAAAGAGAGAGAAGGGGAGCCTAGAAGGAGGGGAAAAGAAGGGAAAAAGGGGGAGAAAGTGAGAGAGAGGGAAAAGGTAAGAGAGAGGGGGGAGTGACAAGGGAAGAGAGAGAGAGAAAAGAAGAGGAAGAGAAAGAGTAAGAGAGGGAGAGAGAGAGGAAGAGAGAGAGAGTGAGAGGAAGAGAGAGAGGAAGAGAGAGAGGATGAGAGAAAGGGGGAGAGAAAGGGAGAGAGAGAGAGAGAGAGGAAGAGAGAGGAGAGGAGAGGGAGAGAGATGGGGGGAAAGGAAGGGTTAGAGGGTCACTTCACAGGAAGGTGTGAAATCCTGTATGTGTGTGTGTGTACTCACCTATTTGTACTCACCTATTTGTGGTTGCAGGGGTCGAGTCACAGCTCCTGGCCCCACCTCTTCGCTGATTGCTACTAGGTCCTCTCTCTCCCTGCCCCATGAGCTCTATCATACCTCGCCTTAAAACTATGTATGGTTCCTGCCTCCACCACATCACTTTCTAGGCTATTCCATGGCCTGACTACTCTATGACTGAAGAAATACTTCCTAACATCCCTTTGATTCATCTGAGTCTTCAACTTCCAATTGTGACCTCTTGTGTCTGTGTCCCATCTCTGGAACATCCCATCTTTGTCCACCTCGTCTATTCTGCACAGTATTTTATATGTTGTTATCATGTCTCCCCTGACCCTCCTGGCCTCCAGTGTCGTCAGGCTGATTTCCCTCAACCTTTCTTCATAGGACAATCCCCGTAGCTCTGGGACTAATCTTGTTGCAAACCTTTGCACTTTCTCTAATTTCTTCACGTGCTTGACTAGGTGTGGATTCCAAACTGGTGCTGCATACTCCAGTATGGGCCTGACGTAGATGGTGTACAGAGTCTTAAACGAATCCTTACTGAGGTATCGGAACGCTATCCGTAGGTTTGCCAGGCGCCCGTATGCTGCAGCAGTTATCTGATTGATGTGCGCCTCAGGAGATATGCTCGGTGTTATACTCACCCCCAGATCTTTTTCCTTGAGTGAGGTTTGCAGTCTTTGGCCATCTAAACTATATTGTGTCTGCGGTCTTCTTTGCCCTTCCCCAATCTTCATGACTTTGCATTTGGCAGGGTTAAATTCAAGGAGCCAGTTGCTGGACCAGGCTTGTAGCCTGTCCAGATCTCTTTGTAGTCCTGCCTGATCCTCGTCCGATTCGATTCTTCTCATTAACTTCACATCGTCTGCAAACAAGGACACTTCTGAGTCTATCCCTTCCGTTATGTCGTTCACGTATACCAAGAACAGCACAGGTCCTAGGACTGACCCCTGTGGAACCCCGCTTGTCACAGGCGTCCACTCTGACACCTCGTCGCGTACCATGACTCGTTGTTGCCTCCCTGTCAGATATTCTCTGATCCATTGCAGTGCCTTTCCTGTTATGTGTGCCTGGTCCTCTAGCTTTTGCAGTAACCTCTTGTGAGGAACTGTGTCGAAAGCCTTCTTGCAGTCCAAAAATAGGCAGTCGATCCACCCCTCTCTCTCTTGTCTTACTTCTGTCACCTTGTCATAAAACTCTAGTAGGTTTGTGACACAGGATTTTCCTTCCCTGAAACCGTGCTGGTTGTCAATTATACACTTGTTTCTTTCCAGGTGCCCCACCACTCTCCTCCTGATGATCTTCTCCATGACCTTGCATACTATACACGTTAGTGATACAGGTCTGTAGTTTAGCGCCTCATGTCTGTCTCCCTTTTTAAAAATTGGGACTACATTTGCCATTTTCCATACCTCAGGGAGTTGCCCATTTTCAAATGATGTGTTGAAGATCTTTGTTAATTAATGGCTCACACAATATCTCTGCTCCCTCTTTAAGGACCCATGGAGAGATGTTGTCTGGTCCCACCGCCTTGGAGGTGTCAAGTTCGCATAGCAGCTTCCTCACCTCCTCCTTGGTTATACGTACCTCATCCAGCACTTGCTGGTGTGCCCCCCTGTTCTGATTTCTTGGAGTCCTACTGGTTTCCACTGTAAATACCTCTTTAAATCTTGTGTTGAGCTCCTGACATACCTCTCGGTCGTTTCTTGTGAATTCCCCATCACCCTTCCTCAGTCTGATTACCTGGTCCTTGACTGTTGTTTTCCTCCTGATGTGGCTGTACAACAGCTTCGGGTCAGTCTTTACTTTTGATGCTATGTCATTTTCATATTGTCTCTGAGCCTCCCTTCTTATCTGTGCATATTCGTTTTTGGCTCTTCGGCTAATCTCTTTATTTTCCTGAGTTCTCTGTCTTCTGTACCTTTTCCATTCTCTAGTACACCCAGTTTTTGCCTCCCTACACCTATGGGTGAACCAAGGACTCGTTCTGTTCTTCCCATTATTTCTGTTTCCCTTGGGAACAAACCTCTCCTCTGCCTCCTTGCATTTTGTTGCTACATAGTCCATCATTTCTTGTACTGGTTTTCCTGTCAGTTCCCTCTCCCACTGAATGTCTTGAAGGAAGTTCCTCATGCCTGAGTAGTTCCCCCTTTTGTAGTTTGGTTTTTCCCAGCCTATTCCTGCTACTCTCTCCACTTGGAGCTCAACTATGTAGTCGAAGCACAGAACCACATGTTCACTAGCTCCCAGGGGCCTTTCATACATGATACCCTCGATGTCCGAACTACTCATGGTGAATACAAGGTCCAACCTTGCTGGTTCATCCTCTCCTCTCTCTCTGGTAGTATCTCTAACATGTTGATGCATGAGGTTCTCCAGTACCAGTGTGTGTGTGTGTGTGTGTGTGTGTGTGTGTGTGTGTGTGTATGTGTGTGTATGTGTGTGTGTGTGTGTGTGTGTGTGTGTGTGTGTGTGTGTGTGTGTGCGTGTGTGTATGTGTGTGTATGTGTGTGTATGTGTGTGTGTGTGTGTGTATGTGTGTATGTGTGTGTGTGTATATGTGTGTATGTGTGTGTGTGTGTATATGTGTGTATGTGTGCGTGTGCGTGCACATGCTCACGTTATAAAACACACACACACAATAGATGTTCCGCTGATGACGTCATGAACGAGCAAGTGTGACCTGGTGTAACATTGTTAGTTCTCCCTCCCTCTAGCCTCCCTTTAACCTCCCTCCCTCTAGCCTCCCTTTAACCTCCCTCCCTCTAGCCTCCCTTTAACCTCCCTCCCTTTAACCTCCCTCCCTCTAGCCTCCCTTTAACCTCCCTCCCTCTAGCCTCCCTTTAACCTCCCTCCCTCTAGCCTCCGTTTAACCTCCCTCTCTTTAGCCTCCCTTTACCCTCCCTCCCTCCAGCCTCCCTTTAACCTCCCTCCCTCTAGCCTCCCTTTAACCTCCCTCCCTCTAGCCTCCCTCCCTTTAACCTCCCTCCCTCTAGCCTCTTTTTAACCTCCCTCCCTTTAACCTCCCTCTCTTTAACCTCCCTCCCTCTATCCTCCCTCCCTTTAACCTCCCTCCCTCTAGCCTCCCTTTAACCTCCCTCCCTCTAGCCTCCCTTTAACCTCCCTCCCTCTAGCCTCCCTTCCTTTAACCTCCCTCCCTCTAGCCTCCCTTTAACCTCCCTCCCTCTAGCCTCCCTTTAACCTCCCTCCCTCTAGCCTGTCTTTAACCTCCCTCTCTCTAGCCTCCCTCCCTTTAACCTCCCTCCCTCTCGCCTCCCTCCCTTTAACCTCCCTCCCTCTCGCCTCCCTCCCTTTAACCTCCCTTTAACTTCCCTTTAACCTCCCTCCCTCTAGACACCCTCCCTCTAGCCTCCCTCCCTTTAACCTGCCTCCCTCTAGCCTCCCTCCTTTTAACCTCCCTCCCTTTAACCTCCCTCCCTCTAGCCTTCCTCCTTTTAACCTCCATCCCTCTAGCCTCCCTCCCTTTAACCTCCCTCTAGCCTCCCTATCTTTAACCTCCCTCCCTCTAGCCTTCCTCCCTTTAACCTCCCTCCCTCTAGCCTCCCTCCCTTTAACCTCCCTCCCTCTAGCCTCCCTTTAACCTCCCTCCTTCTAGCCTTCTTTTAACCTCCCTTTAACCTCCCTCTAGCCTCCCTCCCTTTACCCTCCCTCCCTCTAGCCTCCCTCCCTTTAACCTCCCTCCCTCTAGCCTCCCTCCCTTTAACCTCTCTCCCTCTAGCCTCCCTCCCTTTAACCTCCCTTCCTCTAGCCTCCCTCCCTTTAACCTCCCTCCCTATAGCCTCCATTTAACCTCCCTCCCTCTAGCCTCCCTTTAACCTCCCTCCCTCTAGCCTCCCTCTCTTTAACCTCCCTCCGTCTAGCCTCCCTTTAACCTTTCTCCCTCTAGCCTCCCTTTAACCCCCTCCCTCTAGCCTCCCTTTAACCTCCCTCCCTCTAGCCTCCCTTTAACGTCCCTCCCTCTAGCCTCCCTCCCTTTAACCTCCCTCCCTTTAGCCTCCCTTTAACCTCCCTCCCTCAAACCTCCCTCCCTTTAGCCTCCCTCCCTTTAACCTCCCTCCCTCTAGCCTCCCTTTAACCTCCCTCCCTCTAGGCTCTCTTTAACCACCCTCCCTCTAGCCTCCCTTTAACCTCCCTCCCTCTAGCCTCCCTCTCTTTAACCTCCCTCCCTCTAGCCCCCCTCCCTTAAACCTTCTTCCCTCTAGCCTCCCTTCCTTTAACCTCCCTCCCTCTAGCCTCCCTCCCTTTAACCTCCCTCCCTCTTGTTTCCCTCCCTTTAACCTACCTCCCTCTAGCCTCCCTTCCTTTAACCTCCCTCCCTCTAGCCTCCCTCCCTTTAGCCTCCCTCCCTTTAACTTTCCTCCCTGTAGCCTCCCTTTAACTTCCCTCCCTCTAGCCTCCCTTTAACCTCCCTCCCCCTAGCCTCCGTTTAACCTCCCTTTAACCTCCCTTCAACCTCCCTCCCTCTAGCCTCCCTCCATTTAACCTCTCTCCCTCTAGCCTCCCTTTAACCTCCTTCTTTCTAGCGTCCCTTTAACCCCTCTCTTCCCTCCTTTTAACCTCCCTCCCTCTAGCCTCCTTCTAACCTCCCTTTAACCTCCCTCCCTCTAGCCTCCCTCTCTTTAATCTCCCTCCCTCTATCCTCCCTCCCTTTAACCTCCCTCCCTCTAGCCTCCCTCCCTTTAACCTCCCTCTCTCTAGCCTCCCTCTCTTTAACCTCTCTCCCTCTAGCCTCCCTCCCTTTAACCTCCCTCCCTCTAACCTCCCTCTAGCCTCCCTCCCTTTAACCCCCCTCCCTCTATCCTCCCTCCTTTTAACCTCCCTCCCTCTAGCCTCCCTCCCTTTAACCTCCCTCCCTCTAGCCTCCCTCCCTTTAACCTCCCTCCCTCTAGCCTCCCTCCCTTTAACCTCCCTCCCTCTAGCCTCCCTCCCTTTAACCTCCCTCCCTCTAGCCTCCCTCCCTTTAACCTCCCTCTTTATAGCCTCCCTCCTTCTAGCCTCCCTCCCTTTAACCTCCCTCCCTCTAGCCTCCCTCCCTTTAATCTTCCTCTCTCTAGCCTCCCTCCTTTTAACCTCACTCCCTCTAGCCTCCCTCCTTTTAACCTCCCTCTAGCCTCTCTTTAACCTCCCTCTCTCTAGCCTCCCTCCTTTTAACCTCCCTCCCTTTAGCCTCCCTCCCTTTAACCTCCCTCCCTCTAGCCACCCTTCCTCTAGCCTCCCTCCCTTTAACCTCCCTCCCTCTAGCCTCCCTCCCTTTATCCTCCCTCCCTCTAGCCTCCCTCTCTTTAACCTCGCTCCCTCTAGCCTCCCTCTAACCTCCCTACCTCTAGCCTCCCTCCCTTTATCCTCCCTCCCTCTAGCCTCCCACTCTTTAACCTCCCTCTAGTCTCCCTCCTTTTAGCCTCCCTACCTCTAGGCTCCCTCCCTTTAACCTCCCTCCCTCTTTCCTTCCTCCCTTTAACCTCCCTCCCTCTAGCCTCCCTACCTTTAACCTCCCTTTCTCTAGCCTCACTCCCTTTAACCTCCCTCCCTCTAGCCTCCCTCCCTTTAACCTCTTTCCCTCTAGCCTCCCTCCCTTTAACCTCCCTCCCTCTAGCCTCCCTCCCTTTATCCTCCCTCCCTCTAGCCTCCCTCACTTTAACCTCCCTCCCTCTAGCCTCCCTCTAACCTCCCTACCTCTAGCCTCCCTCACTTTATCCTCCCTCCCTCTAGCCTCCCACTCTTTAACCTCCCTCTAGTCTCCCTCCTTTTAGCCTCCCTACCTCTAGGCTCCCTTTAACCTCCCTCCCTCTTTCCTTCCTCCCTTTAACCTCCCTCCCTCTAGCCTCCCTACCTTTAACCTCCCTTTCTCTAGCCTCACTCCCTTTAACCTCCCTCCCTCTAGCCTCCCTCCCTTTAACCTCTTTCCCTCTAGCCTCCCTCCCTTTAACCTCCCTCCCTCTAGCCTCCCTCCCTTTAACCTCCCTCCCTCTAGCCTCCCTCCCTTTATCCTCCCTCCCTCTAGCCTCCCTCTCTTTAACCTCGCTCCCTCTAGCCTCCCTCTAACCTCCTTACCTCTAGCCTCCCTCACTTTATCCTCCCTCCCTCTAGCCTCCCACTCTTTAACCTCCCTCTAGTCTCCCTCCTTTTAGCCTCCCTACCTCTAGGCTCCCTTTAACCTCCCTCCCTCTTTCCTTCCTCCCTTTAACCTCCCTCCCTCTAGCCTCCCTACCTTTAACCTCCCTTTCTCTAGCCTCACTCCCTTTAACCTCCCTCCCTCTAGCCTCCCTTCCTTTAACCTCTTTCCCTCTAGCCTCCCTCCCTTTAACCTCCCTCCCTCTAGCCTCCCTCCTTCTAACCTCCCTCCCTCTAGCCTCCATTTAACCTCCCTCTAGCCTCCCTTTAACCTGTCTCCCTCTAGCATCCCCCCTTTAACCTCCCTCCCTCTGGCCTCCCTTTAATGTCCCTCCCTCTTGCCTCCATTTAACCTCCCTCCCTCTAGCCTCCCTTTCACCTCTAGCCTCCCTTTAACCTCTCTCCCTCTCGCCTCCCTTTAACCTCCCTCCCTCTAGCCTCCCTCCCTTTAACCACCCTCCCTCTAGCCTCCCTTTAACCTCCCTCCCTCTAGCGTCCCTCCCTTTAACCTCCTTTTAACCTCCCTCTCTCTAGCCTCCCTCCCTTTAACCTCCTTCCCTCTAGCCTCCCTCCCTTTAACCTCCCTCCCTCTAGCCTCCCTTCCTTTAACCTCCCTCCCTCAAGCCTCCCTATAACCCCCTCCCTCTAGCCTCCCTTTAACCTCCCTCCCTCTAGCCTCCCTTTAACCTCCCTCCCTCTAGCCTCCCCCCTTATAACTTCCCTCCCTCTAGCCTCCCTTCAACCTCCCTCCCTCAAACCTCCCTCCCTCCCTCTAGCCTCCCTCCCTTTAACCTCCCTCCCTCTAGCCTCCGTCCCTTTAACCTCCCTCCCTCTAGCCTCCTTCCCATTTAACCTCTCTCTCTCTAGCCTCCCTCCCTCTAGCCTCCCTCCCTTTAACCTCCCTCCCTTTAACCTCCCTCCCTCTAGCCTCCCTTTAACCTCCCTCTTTCTAGCCTCCCTTTAACCTCCCTCCCTCTAGCCTCCTTCCATTTAACCTCCCTCCCTCTAGCCTCACTTTAACGTCTCTCCCTCTAGCCTCCCTTTCACCTCCTTCCCTCTAGCCTCCCTTTAACCTCCCTCCCTGTAGCCTACCTCCCTTTAATCTCCCTTTAACTTTCCTCCCTCTAGCCTCCCTCCCTATAACCTCCCTCCCTCTAGCCTCCCTCCCTTTAACCTCCCTCTTTCTAGCCTTCGTTTAACCTCCCTCCCTCTAGCCTCCCTCCATTTAACCTCCCTCCCTCTAGCCTCCTTTTAACGTCTCTCCCTCTAGCCTCCCTTTAACCTCCTTCCCTCTAGCCTCTTTTTAACCTCCCTCTAGCCTCCCTTTAACCTCCCTTTAACCTCCCTCCCTTTAACCTCCCTCCCTTTAACCTCCCTCCCTTTAACCTCCCTTTAACCTCCCTCCCTCTAGCCTCCCTCCCTTTAATCTCCCTTTAACTTTCCTCCCTCTAGCCTCCCTCCCTATAACCTCCCTCCCTCTAGCCTCCCTCCCTTTAACCTCCCTTTAACCTCCCTCCCTCCCTTTAACCTCCGTCTTTCTAGCCTCCCTCTCTAACCTCCCTCCCTCTAGCCTCCCTCTCTATATCCTCCCTCCCTCTAGCCTCCCTCCCTTTAACCTCCCTCCCTCTAGCCTCCCTCCCTTTAATCTCCATCCCTCTAGGCTCCCTCCCCTTAACCTCCCTCCCTCTAGCCTCCCTCCCTTTAACCTCCCTCCCTTTAACCTCCCTCCCTCTAGCCTCCCTTTAACCTCCCTCCCTCTAACCTCCATCACTTTAACCTCCTTCCCTTTAATCTCCCTCCATTTAACCTCCCTCCGTTTAACCTCCTTCCCTTTAACCTCCTTCCCTTTAACCTCCTTCCCTTTAACCTCCCTCACTTTAACCTCTCTCCCTTTAACCTCCCTCACTTTAACCTCTCACTTTAACCTCCCTCCCTCTAGCCTCCCTTTAACCTCCCTCACTTTAACCTCCCTAACTTTAAGCTCCCTCTCTTTAACGTCCCTAACTTTAACCTCCCTCACTTTAACTTCCCTCACTTTAAACCCCCTCCCTTTAACCTCCCTCACTTTAACCTCCCTCACTTTAAGCTCCCTCCCTTTAACCTCCCTCGCTTTAACCTCCCTCACTTTAACCTCCCTAACTTTAAGCTCCCTCACTTTAACGTCCCTAACTTTAACCTCCATCACTTTAACCTCCCTCCCTTTAATCTCCCTCCATTTAACCTCCCTCACTTTAACCTCCCTCCCTTTAACCTCCCTCACTTTAACCTCCCTCCCTCCCTTTTTCTACCACAAGCAGAGATACAGAGGACTTACCTAGCAGCCAACCCACTTATAGAAGCAGTGAGACACTGTAGTGCTCTTACGTGTTGTCCTTCTCCCTCTCTCTTTCTCCCTCTCCATCTCCCTCTCTCTTTCTCCCTCTCCATCTCCCTCTCTCTTTCTCCCTCTCCATCTCCCTCTCTCTTTCTCCCACTCCATATCCCTCTCCATCTCCCTCTCTCTTTCTCCCTCTACATATCCCTCTCTCTTTCTCCCTCTCCATCTCCCTCTCTCTTTCTCCCTCTCCATCTCCCTCTCTCTTTCTCCCTCTCCATCTCCCTCTCTCTTTCTCCCTCTACATATCCCTCTCTCTTTCTCCCTCTCCATCTCCCTCTCTCTTTCTCCCTCTCCATATCCCTCTCTCTTTCTCCCTCTCTATCTCCCTCTTTTTTTTTTTTTTTTTTTTTTTTTACACCGGGTTTGACAAGGTTAAGGATCCCTAGCTTTATTGACAGCTATTTACAGGTTAAAGATTCCTAACTTTATTGGCAAGCTAAGAGCTGTTACCTACATCAGCTCATTTGAAAGCATTTTTATTGTTATGAGACATACAAGTAGGAAACAGGATGAAGTTGGAGCCATCTGTGGGCCAGCATTTTCATTTGATCAACCGACTTTATCTCGTTGACATCATTATGCTGTACGAATGTGTTCCATACTCGAGTCATCCTGGGTATGTATGATCTCAGATGGAGTGATGTTCTGGAGAAGGGTACAGCCAGAGTGAAGTTGCTGCTTTCTGCCCGTCTTGTGGCATAAAAGCTTGTTTCACGCTGTCCTCGAAGTAGATCCAAGTGTGGTATTTTGACAATATTGGCCTTGTACATAACAGTAAGGCCACCCACATCCCTCGTATGTTGAAGGGTCTGCTGAAATGACAGATCTATCCAGGATGGGTCCAGGCGAGAGATGAGACGTCTTGCTCTGTTCTCTACTCTGTCAAGCAGTCGCAGATGAGAGGGGGGGGGGCAGGCAAACCAAGAAAGTGGAGCACACTCAAGGTGCGAGCGTACTTGTGCCTCGTACAGGATCTTGCAACCCTTACTGTCAAGCAGATGGGAGATACGGCGAAGTGCTGTAAGCTTCCTGGCTGCCTTGTTTGCAAGATTTACAACATGGTTCTTCATGGTTAGTTTGGAGTCAAATTTCACCCCAAGGATATCAACTTCTTCTCCAGGTGCCAACATCCTCCCATTCATCCTTACTACTGCACCAGCATTACCATCATGATGCCTAGAGACGATCATCATTTGCGTTTTCTCAGGTGCAAATGTTACTTGCCATCTATTTCCCCAAGCTGATATAGCTCTCAGCTGGTGATTGATGTAGCTTAGAGCAGCTGGCATTTCTTCTCTTGGATAAGTGAATGTCAGTGTACAGTCGTCTGCATATGCATGTGATTCTGGGATGAGATGAAGAAGGTCGTTGAAGTAGACATTCCGTAACAATGGACCCAGCACGCTTCCTTGTGGAACACTTGCCCCAATAGGATGTCTTGCTGATTCCGTTCCATTGAGAACTACACTTAGAGATCTACCATGAAGGTAATCACTGAGGAGACATAGCGTAGAGCCTGCAATTCCCAGTGCTTCAAGTTTTGCTAAGAGGCCCTGGTGCCACACCCGGTCGAAAGCGCCAGCAATGTCCAGTGCTACCACACAGCTGACTTTGGATTCATCCAGTGACTGGTGCCACTTAGTGGAGAGGTTTAACAACAGATCAGCAGCAGAGTAACCTTTCCTGAAGCCATATTGACGATCACAAAGTAGTGAGTGGTAGTCAAAAAACTCTGTCATTTGTCTTGAGATTATTGTCTCAAGGATCTTACCAGTGATTGACAGGAGTGACACTGGTCTGTAGTTGCTGATTTCTGCTCTGCTCTTCTTTTTGTGAACAGGGACTACATTTGCCTCTTTCCATAGAGGGCCATTTACCCTGTACTAGGCAGTGTTGAAAGATGCGAGTTAGAGGTGCTGCTAGCTGGTCTGCACATCTTCTCAACAATCTTGGGCTCAACTTGTCTGGGCCCACAGCCTTTTCTTGGTCAAGCGATTTAAGTAGGAAATGCACCTCCTGCCTTATTGTCACCACTGACAGTTTTGACACAGTTCGTGCAGCTAGCCAAGGAGGGTCCCTTGCTGGATCAGGAACTTGCATTTTGGTAGCAAAGTGTTCAGCAAAGAGGTCCGCCTTCTCTTGACTACTAGTAGAGGTGGTCCCATCCTGTCGATTTAGAGGTGGAATAAGTTCATCAGGCAGATAACCTTGTCTGTCCTTGACCAGGGACCACCAGGTTTTGGAGCCTACCCTACCTGATGCTAACTTTTAGTGTCCACCTCCCATTTAGCAATGGCCCACTTTTGAACATCACCCATATGCCTACAGGCTTGCATGTGCAAGTTCCTGTTATAGGTGGTAGATGTCTCTTATACCTTCGCCATGCTTTGTACTTAGCAGTAGCAGCCTCTCTACAACGAAAACCAAACCAAGGCTGATCTGTAGGCTTTGTCACATATTGCCGGTGAGGAATGTGTTCTTGTTGTAGATTAAGGATGTGTCCAGTGAAGGCTTTCACTTGGTTGTCAACATCTCCTTGGAGAAGAGCATTCCAGTTGGTGGTGGCGAGCTCAGAGCAAAGGGCTGGCCAATTACCTCTTTCCCATAGCCAGGTTGTGCGTGTGGACTCCTCACCTCGTTCTGTTGGGATCTTAAGTGTCGTAAAAACAGCCTTGTGGTCAGACGATCCAACGTAGCCGAGGGGTTGACAAGTGACTATGCCTTCTGCCAGATCACTCACTACTGGGTCAAGGGAGGAGCCAGAGATATGAGTAGGGAAATCAACAAAGTTTCTCATGTCAAACACTGCAAGAAAAGTCCCTCTGTATAAGGTGCTGGTTGAGGTCACCAACAATTATAATATGTTGACAGTTGTGTTGTAGCAGAAGGGAGTCAATATTTTCCATTAGGAAGTTGATAGGGTCTGCATGTTGCCACTGAGGTCTGTACATTGCACATGCTAGTACAGAGGTACTAGTGTTTATACAGAGCTTGAAGAACATCATTTCAAGATGTGTAGGGGTGGCAACATCAATGTGCTGGGCATGAACACTTTTAGAGAAGCACACAGCAACACCTCCTCCTTGCCCTTGCCTGTCTCTTCTCATCCATGAGGTGTAGCCAGCAATTCTTGCAAAATTTTCTGGAGTCCTGTCATCCAAAAATGTTTCAACAACAGCTATCATGTCGGGACGTCGAGTGTTCACAAAACTATGTGTGAGCTCTCCAACATTAGTAATGAAACCTCTAATGTTGGCCGACAGGATGCTGATAGACTGGCTCCTCATGATGAAGTGGTCAGCTTGAGGTGGTGGGTGTGTAGGGAATGTTAGGTGCCTGCCCTTGAGAGAGGTAGGGTACTGAGGCAGCTGCAGGGATGTAGGTCTGTGGTCTTGTATAAGGCACAATCCCACCTGCTGGGCTGGGATAGGAGTAGCTAAGTGGGTGACGTGTGAGAGTGTTCACCAATTCAGAGATCCTGCTGGTTTGTTCTGAGAACAGGTCTCTAAACAGGTGGCCCTGTTGTCAAGTTCCTTTTTCTTCCGACACTGGTCCTCTTTATGTCCTTTCTTGTAGCAGTAATTACACCTGGTATCTCACAGGCAGTTGTTGGCAGTGTGCCCCTTCCGGTGACAGCGAGAGCACATCCTAGGTGCCTGGGAGGGTGGACTAGGATTTGTTGCACCTCCTGTGTTTTGCAGATTTGTCTTCAGATTCTGCCGCTGGAACTGTGTTAGTGGAGGGTGAGACGGCTGTAGATGTCTTCCTCCTCCACGTCCTCCTCCACGTCCTCTGCCCCGTCCTCTACCAGTTCTGACAGATGTGTCCCTGCTGTTCGTACTTCGGCGCAGTAGGTGATCAGGTGCAGTGATAGTTCCCTGATCATTAACTGCACCGTTCTCTGGTGGAGAAACTCCTGGCTCAGAACTTGCTGACGAAGCACTGCTACCAGATTCTAGAATAGTGTCGGCAGGTGTGCTGACAGGTGTAGGATCAGAGATGGTATGTGCACTGTCAAGTAGACTGGCAGTGGCTGAAGCAGAGATGTCAGGTGTAGGAGAATTAACAGATCCAAGGCTTCCCTCGTTGCTGGGAAGAGGATTTGTTCCCTCTGTGGTGGTCAGAGGAATTGTGTTAGAATTCCCTCTCTCTTTCTCCGTCTCCATCTCCCTCTCTCTTTCTCCCTCTCCGTCTCCCTCTCTCTTTCTCCCTCTCCATCTCCCTCTCTCTTTCTCCCTCTCCATATCCCTCTCTCTTTCTCCCTCTCCATCTCCCTCTCTCTTTCTCCCTCTCCATATCCCTCTCTCTTTCTCCCTCTCTATCTCCCTCTCTCTTTCTCCCTCTCCATCTCCCTCTCTCTTTCTCCCTCTCCCTCTCTCTTTCTCCCTCTCCATCTCCCTCTCTCTTTCTCCCTCTCCATATCCCTCTCTCTTTCTCCCTCTATATCTCCCTCTCCATCTCCCTCTCTCTTTCTCCCTCTCCATCTCCCTCTCTCTTTCTCCCTCTCCATCTCCCTATCTATCTCCCTCTCTCTCCCTCTCCATCTCCCTCTCTCTTTCTCCCTCTCCATCTCCCTCTCTTTTTCTCCCTCTCCATATCCCTCTCTCTTTCTCCCTCTCCATCTCCCTCTCTCTTTCTCCCTCTCCGTGTCCCTCTCTCTTTCTCCCTCTCCATCTCCCTCTCTCTTTCTCCCTCTCCATCTCCCTCTCTCTTTCTCCCTCTCCATCTCCCTCTCTCTTTCTCCCTCTCTCTTTCTCCCTCTCCTTCTCCCTCTCTCTTTCTCCCTCTCCATCTCCCTCTTTCTCCCTCTCCATCTCCCTCTCTCTTTCTCCCTCTCCATCTCCCTCTCCATCTCACTCTCTCTTTCTCCCTCTCCATCTCCCTCTCTCTTTCTCCCTCTCCATATCCCTCTCTCTTTCTCCCTCTCCATCTCCCTCTCTTTCTCCCTCTCCATATCCCTCTCTCTTTCTCCCTCTCTCTTTCTCCCTCTCCATCTCCCTCTCTCTTTCTCCCTCTCCATCTCCCTCTCTCTTTCTCCCTCTCCATCTCCCTCTCTCTTTCTCCCTCTCCATCTCCCTCTCTCTTTCTCCCTCTCCATCTCCCTCTCTCTTTCTCCCTCTCCATCTCCCTCTCTCTTTCTCCCTCTCCATCTCCCTCTCTCTTTCTCCCTCTCCATCTCCCTCTCTCTTTCTCCCTCTCCATCTCCCTCTCCATCTCACTCTCTCTTTCTCCCTCTCCATCTCCCTCTCTCTTTCTCCCTCTCCATCTCCCTCTCTCTTTCTCCCTCTCCATCTCCCTCTCCATCTCACTCTCTCTTTCTCCCTCTCCATCTCCCTCTCTCTTTCTCCCTCTCCATCTCCCTCTCCATCTCCCTCTCCGTGTCCCTCTCTCTTTCTCCCTCTCCGTCTCCCTCTCTCTTTCTCCCTCTCTCTTTCTCCCTCTCCGTCTCCCTCTCTCTTTCTCCCTCTCCATCTCCCTCTCTCTTTCTCCCTCTCCATCTCCCTCTCTCTCCCTCTCCACCTCCCTCTCTCTTTCTCCCTCTCCATCTCCCTCTATCTTTCTCCCTCTCCATCTCCCTCTCTCTTTCTCCCTCTCCGTCTCCCTTTCTCTTTCTCTCTCTCCGTCTCCCTCTCTCTTTCTCCCTCTCCATCTCCCTCTCTCTTTCTCCCTCTCCATCTCCCTCTCTCTCTCTCCCTCTCCACCTCCCTCTATCTTTCTCCCTCTCCATCTTCCTCTCTCTTTCTCCCTCTCCGTCTCCCTCTCTCTTTCTCCCTCTCCACCTCCCTCTATCTTTCTCCCTCTCCATCTTCCTCTCTCTTTCTCCCTCTCCGTCTCCCTCTCTCTTTCTCCCTCTCCACCTCCCTCTATCTATCTCCCTCTCTATCTTCCTCTCTCTTTCTCCCTCTCCGTCTCCCTCTCTCTTTCTCCCTCTCCACCTCCCCCCATCTTTCTCCCTCTCCATCTTCCTCTCTCTTTCTCCCTCTCCGTCTCCCTCTCTCTTTCTCCCTCTCCACCTCCCTCTATCTTTCTCCCTCTCCATCTTCCTCTCTCTTTCTCCCTCTCTATCTTCCTCTCTCTTTCTCCCTCTCCGTCTCCCTCTCTCTTTCTCCCTCTCCACCTCCCTCTATCTTTCTCCCTCTCCATCTTCCTCTCTCTTTCTCCCTCTCCGTCTCCCTCTCTCTTTCTCCCTCTCCACCTCCCTCTATCTTTCTCCCTCTCCATCTTCCTCTCTCTTTCTCCCTCTCCATCTTCCTCTCTCTTTCTCCCTCTCCGTCTCCCTCTCTCTTTCTCCCTCTCCACCTCCCTCTATCTTTCTCCCTCTCCATCTTCCTCTCTCTTTCTCCCTCTCCATCTTCCTCTCTCTTTCTCCCTCTCCGTCTCCCTCTCTCTTTCTCCCTCTCCTTCTGCCTCTCTCTTTCTCCCTCTCCACCTCCCTCTCTCTTTCTCCCTCTCCATCTTCCTCTCTCTTTCTCCCTCTCCGTCTCCCTCTCTCTTTCTCCCTCTCACCTCCCACTATCTTTCTCCCTCTCCATCTCCCTCTCTCTTTCTCCCTCTCCATCTCCCTCTCTCTTTCTCCCTCTCCGTCTCCCTCTCTCTTTCTCCCTCTCCATCTCCCTCTCTCTTTCTCCCTCTCCATCTCCCTCTCTCTTTCTCCCTCTCCGTCTCCCTCTCTCTTTCTCCCTCTCCATCTGCCTGTCTCAACTTTATTTTATGCTCATGTCAGTAAGTTTATTTTAGTACCTTGTTTTTTCCAGTCCAGCCTTCCCCTGCCCTTCTTTGTTCAGCTTGGTGGTGGAGGGGAACTTTGTTCAGCTTGGTGGTGGAGGGGAACTTTGTTCAGCTTGGTGGTGGAGGGGAACTTTGTTCAGCTTGGTGGTGGAGGGGAACTTTGTTCAGCTTGGTGGGAAGGAGGAGCTTTAAATTTGGTGGGGAGGGAAGCTTTAAACTTGTTGTTAGAGGAGCTTTAAGCTTGATGGGAGCGGGGAACTTTAAACTTGGTGGGGGAGCAGGAACTTTAAATTTGGTGGTGGGACATATTGTACGTGCACTCTGAAGGATGAGTCAGAATGTTATAACCACTGTCCTTTAAAGCTTTTATAGAATATATACATGTATTGTCCACTTAATATTATACTCAGGGTTTATTTAATATTAGCTAAGGTTTATAACGAAGTATTTACTTGGTGGGTTGTTCAGACCGCTCAACCCTCTCCCTTTGACGAGTTGACGTCATAAAGGGAACTTCATGAACAGTGTCTCACCAGACCTACTGTTACTCCAGTACTGTTACTCCAGTACTATTACTCCAGTACTATTACTCCAGTACTGTTACTCCAGTACTATTACTCCAGTACTATTACTCCAGTACTGTTACTCCAGTACTATTACTCCAGTACTGTTCTCTTTTGGTGTGTTAGAGAGTCTAGCTCAGAAACTCCTGAACTGGCTTGAGTTGGAAATTCTGTGGTGAAGTCAGCAGATATTATATGCAGATATGTTCAGCATGCGACGTGACTACCTGTGTCGTGGGTAGAATCCCAAGTGATTGAAGGTGTTAATTTACGGTTGATAAAACCCGTACTATTGCATATATACAACTTAGTATTTTTATGTGACTGAAAGAATTTCACTGAGTAATATTTAGTAGATATTTACGAATATCCAAGAAGTATTTTGGCTTTTAATAAAAAAACAGAAAATGCTGAGTAACTCTTATTTGTGCCTTACGTTTCTAAGGTTGCAAGTTCCTTCTAATTCTTCTAAGTGATTTTGTTACGGAGAGCACCAACCTGGCCAGAGACTAAGATTCGAACCGTAACAGAATGTTACAGTTCTGGAGGTGGGAAGTACAGTACTTGCAGTTCACTTGCTAGAGGTCCTGGGTTCAGTTCCCGGACAGGCTCCCATATAGGTGTCCCATAGCTGGATCGTTACCTCACTCAGCTGACACACCGAGGTCTGGAGTTCGAATCTCTGGTATGGTTGGAAAAGATTTGAGATGTATTTCCATAAGACATCTGCTGTCCCTGTCCACCCATCAGTAAAATGGGTACCTGGGTGTTAGTCGACGTGTGTGGGTCGCATCCTGGGACAAAACTGGCCTAATTTGCCCGAAATGCTCTGCATAACAAGCGGCTTTCTATATAGTAATATCACTGATGTCAGCTAGGCCTGTATACCTTGTACATGTACGTTTAGGATCGACCAAAAAGAGAGAGAGAAAAAATGATTGTATTTCCTTCAAAAATAAGCTGGTATATAGTGTATATAGCCTATATACAGTATTTTCAACCTTGTATAATGAGGGGAATGCGTGAGAATTGTGGCGACCAGATGGGAAGGTAAGTCTGCTAAGGCTGCTTCACGAACGTCCCACGTTGCTTCACAGCTTTCATGTGCTTCCTTGTGATTGGCTGGTTGAACCAAGGTGCTGGTATAACGACGGGGCCCCTTCTTGTTAAACCCTTAACACCTGGTTCACTGGTCAGGAGGTATGTGTGCCTGAGACGTATGCCACAGTGACCTTGAATGACTGTTGTCTACCAGTTATTGACCTTGAATGACTTGTCTACCAGTTACTGACCTCGAATAACTACTGTTGTCTACCAGTTACCTTGAATAACTACTGTTGTCTACCAGTTACCTTGAATAACTACTGTTGTCTACCAGTTACCGACTTTGAAAATGACTGTTGCCTGTTACTGACCTTGAGAATAACTGTTGCCCATTGCTGACCTGGAGAACGATTGTCTACCAGTTACAGGATGGATAATGAGAACCTTCAAAACTAGGGATGCCAAGTCCATGATGACACTCTTCAGCTCACTTGTTCTCTTCAGCTCTCTTGTTCTCTTCAGCTCTCTTGTTCTCTTCAGCTCTCTTGTTCTCTTCAGCTCTCTTGTTCTCTTCAGCTCTCTTGTTCTCTTCAGCTCTCTTGTTCTCTTCAGCTCTCTTGTTCTCTTCAGCTCTCTTGTTCACTTAAACTCTCTTGTTGCTACATACAAAGCAGGTGGGAGAGAGAGATGATTATATACAGTTTAGTGATTAGTACCAAACTTTCACACGAAAATCACTCCCTACGAAAGCAAAAGACTTGGCAGACGATGCAACATTCCCCCAATGAAAAGCAGGGGTGTCACTAGCATGATAAGAGACAATACAGTAAGTGTCAGGGGCCCAAGACTGTTCAACTGCCTCCCAGCATACATAAGGGGGATTACCAATAGACCCCTGGCTGCCTTCAAGAAGGCACTGGACAAGCACCTAAAGTCAGTACCTGACCACCCAGGCTGTGGTTCGTACGATGGGTTGCGTGCGGCCAGCAGTAACAGCCTGGTTGATCAAGCCCTGATCCACCATAGGGCCTGGTCACAGACCGCGCCGCGGGGGCGTTGATCCCCGGAACTCTCTCTAGGAATACTGACCTTGAGAATGATTGTTGTCTACTTGTTACTGACCTTGAGTGAATGTTAAACATCCGTTAACGGGTGTTTAACAGTCTCCTGCATAATGAACTCTAACAGGAGACTAACGGAGAGTTCAATATTAATTTCAACATTCTTCTGTTTCATCATGTATACCGCAGTACGTACACACACACACACACACACACACACACACACACACACACACACACACACACACACACACACACACATACACACACATACACACACATACACACACACATACACACACACACACACACATACACACACACATACACACACACACTCACACACACATACACACATACACACACACACACACACACACACACACACACACACACACACACATACACACACATACACACACATACACACACATACACACACATACACACACATACACACACACATACACACACACACACACACACACACACACACACACACACACACACACACACACACACACACACACACACACACACACACACACACACACACACACACACACATACACACACACACAGTAATGTGAAAGACATTAATGCAACTCCTAGTGCGACCGTTTGTCGTGTTGGGGGGGTGTTGCAACCCCTGAATGGGTTGCAATATATATAATGTGTATTATGATTATGAATATAATGTATATTACCTTTTCATATAATTTTATACTGCTTATATTTGCGATAATAGCTAAATCGTGAATATATTGCTTTATAATATTATTTGACGTAGTTATGTTGTTAGGTAGGATGTAACATATTATGTGCTCAGTTCAAGTCTTGATTGTCTAACTACTGTAATTATCGCTCTTTGCTCGTTACTCTGCCGGCTTCTGTTTCTGAGCTGCAGCTGTCCATGGAGCTATCACGTGATCGAGGGGGGGTGTCCTCACCTCGCCTGAAGTATTCAGTCTGGTCTAGACTCTCTTGGTGGTTGGACAGATTGTCTGTCTCATTATTCTTGTTAGTTCTATAGAACTCTGTTCACAGAACATTGTATAGACTTAGTGATTTTCGACGTTGTACTGAGGTTGTGTGTCGCATAGACACTCTAAACAACTCAGGTCCTGAGCTGTAGCTTCTGACCTAACTTGTACTGGTATCTGTGTACTGTCACAGTCGGGGATTTTCTTATGCTGAACTTAGATTCAGTAGTATGGGAGTTTTGTGACTTTTGTGGAGGATCTGCAGATGGTACCTACTTAGTGTCGTTATATTATCTCCTTGTTCCTGATTCTGTGTCGCAGTTGCTTGTTATATTGCTATTGGGCTTAGCATTCTTTTTATTGTTCAAGCAGACTGTTCTGACTGCCAGTTGGTCAAGAAGTTGGTTTATTTGAGGACTTTGTCAGTCACTTGTTTAAGTCTAGTCGAGTCGTGAGACATAGTGAACTACTTAGAGCACTTACACACATACATACACACTTACTTGTACATATTTGTAATATCTTATTAAATGTTAATGTACCAGACGGTACTTAAGAATTATAAATGTGATATGTGCTTTCAGCACAATAATATTGTACTCGAGAGAAGTGATTAATATTATTTTGATTACTGTGATTATTATTAATTTAATTTAATTTGATATACGCCTAGACAACTTAAATAATAAATTTATTAAATTTTAATTTCTCTAGTTAGTAGCCTACCAGTTGTAATCCTGAAGCACTATTGAATTATACTGAATTCTAATGGATAATTGGACAAGGATACTGACTAATTGTTACGAAAACCCAGTAACAGGCTGGATGCTAGAAGGGCAGTCCTTTCTAGTATTCACTGGAGATCTCTAAGCTTTTAGAATCGCGTTTTTTGTAACACAAACACACACACACACACACACACCACACACACACCACACACACACCACACACACACCACACACACACCACACACACACCACACACACATCACACACACACCACACACACACCACACACACACCACACACACACACCACACACACACCACACACAAACCACACACACACCACACACACACCACACACAAACCACACACACACCACACACACACCACACACACACCACACACACACACCACACACACAAACCACACACACACACCACACACACACCACACACACACCACACACACACCACACACACACCACACACACACCACACACACACCACACACACACCACACACACACACCACACACAAACCACACACACACCACACACACACCACACACACACCACACACACACCACACACACACCACACACAAACCACACACACACCACACACACACACCACACACACACCACACACACACCACACACACACACACCACACACCACACACACACACCACACACACACACACACACACACGCGCGCGCGCGCACTGACAGACATACACAAACGCATGCACATACAACAGGCCTAGTGTCTAATCGACATGTGCCTAGGACCAAATGGTAACTAACACACACACACACACACACGCACACACACAACCCACACACAAACCCCACACACACACCCCACACACACACCCCACACACACACCCCACACACACACACCCCACACACACACCACACACACACACACACCACACACACACACACACACCACACACACACACACACCACACACACACACACCACACATACCCCACACACACACACACACACACACACCACACACACACACATCACACACACCACACACACACACCACACACACACACCACACACACACACGCACACACACACACGCACACACGCACATAAACACCCCCACACACACCCCCACACACCCTCCACCACTTGACACAAACAGGTACCCCCCCTAACCACCCCTCCCCCTTCCCTAATCACCTCACCTTAGCCACTTACCCCTCCCCCAAACCACCTAACCCCTCCCCAAACCGTCTAACCCCCCAACTCCCTCCCTCCCTCCAATAACCATCCTCCCCCTCCCCCATAACCATCCATCCCCTCTCTCCCGCAAACCATCTAACCCCCTCCCCCAACTATCTCTACCCCTCCAATAACCATCCTCCCCCTCCCCCACAACCATCCATCCCCTCTCCTAACCATCTATTCCCCTCCCGCTAACCAGGATGAGGACAAGGGGCTCCAAGGACGAATCTGGGAGGGAGGAATGGGAGGTAGAGCTCAAAAAAAAGGGAGGAAGACTGGGGAAGGAGACTAGATGAGCTGGAAAGGAAGATGGAAGAGAGGTTAGCAGCAGAATGCAGAAGGTGGAAGCAACAGGCCACAGCAGCAGAAATCAAGATAGAGAGATTAGAAGAGGAGCTGAGACATCTGAAACAGCACAGAGACAAAGATATTACAGAAGTAGCATCGGTAATGGCTACCTCAAACACAGACAACAGGTCTGAAGGAAGCATGGAAACTAAACTGTATGCAGAGGTCCTGTCAAACCCACATGGGGCCAAAACAAAGACAGGGAGCACACTAGGACAGAATGAGAGGTTGGAAGACATTGAAGGAACTAGGACATGTGCAAGGACCTTACCAGATACCTGTGGGGACCAGGAGCAGGTGAGCAGGAAGGATAAACCAAGAAGCATAGGGGCCATAACTAGGGAAGGGACTGAAGGAAGGAACACTCCACGGGAAGGAACTAAAACACATCAGAGGATGCAATGGGAGTCACAGTGGGAGGTGGAAAGGGAGAGATCCGTGTTTGTCTATGGGCTAGACGAAGCTAAAGGGGAAACTTATGATGAAAGAAAGCAGGAGGAGAAAAAAACGATTGAAGATATCATGAAGGTGATAGGCGAGGGGGACATGACCCAGGTGGCATATTTTCGGAGAATTGGGTAGTTCACAAAGAAAAGGAATCGGCCTCTCAAAGTAATTTTCAAGGCAGAATCAACCCGAACCATGATCCTGCAGGAGAAAGCACGGCTGAGAGGCAAGCAGGAGTTCTGGAGTGTGTACCTCGATCGAGACAGAACACAGGACGAAAGGAAGACAATGAAAGAGAGAGTTCAAAAACGAAAGGAGAAATGGGAGGAAATGAAAAAGGAGAGCAGAATAACCCAGGATCAAATGGAAGGACAAGTGCACCCCCCAGAAACACCTGCAGAAGGACTCCAGCCACGACACCCCAAAGGCAACTGAACAATCCAAACCAACCATCACACACCGATCCCTCTGTTTCCACTCCCCGCACCACAGTTACGGTATTAGAACAGAAGTTGAAGGTTTGGTATACAAATGCAGATGGATTAACGAATAAACATGAGGAATGGCAAGAAAGAATCAATGAGAAGTCCCCAGACATCATAGCAGTTACAGAAACAAAACTCACGGAGACAATAACAGATGCAATCTTCCCACCAGGATACCAGATCATGAGGAAAGATAGAAGGGGCAGGGGGGGAGGTGGGGTTGCTCTGCTCGTAAAAAACAGATGGAAATTCGAGAAAATGGAAGGAATAGATGAGACGGGAGAAAGAGACTACATAGCAGGTACACTTCAGTCTGGGGAACACAAAGTGGTCATTGCAGTGATGTATAATTCACCACAGAACTGCAGGAGGCCAAGAGAGGAATATGAAGAGAGCAACAGAGCAATGGTGGACACACTTACTGAGGTGGCAAGAAGAGCTCACTCCAGCAGAGCAAAGTTGCTGGTTATGGGGGATTTCAACCACAGGGAGATTGACTGGGAAAATCTGGAGCCACATGGGGGTCCCGAAACATGGAGAGCAAGGATGTTGGACGTGGTGCTGGAAAACCTCATGCACCAACATGTTAAGGACACTACCAGAGTGAGAGGGGAGGATGAACCAGCAAGACTGGACCTTGTGTTCACCCTGGGCAGCTCAGATATTTAGGACATCAAGTATGAGAGTCCCCTAGGAGCTAGCGACCATGTGGTTCTGTGCTTTGAATACATAGTAGAGCTGCAAGTGGAGAGAATAACAGGAGTTGAATGGGAAAAGCCTGACTATAAAAGAGGGGAAACATAGGGTTGAAGAACTTCCTGCGGGAGGTCCAGTGGGACAGAGAACTGACAGGAAAGCCAGTAAATGAAATGATGGAATATGTAACAACAAAATGCAAGGAGGCAGTGGAAAGGTTTATTCCCAAGGGCAACAGTAACAACGGGAAGACCAGAACGAGCCCCTAGTTTACCCGACGGTGTAAGGAGGCAAAAAACAAAGTGCAATAGAGAATGGAAAAAGTACAGAAGGCAGAGAACACACGAAAATAGGGAGATCAGTCGCAGAGCCAGGAATGAGTACGCACAGGTAAGGAGGGAGGCCCAGCGACAGTATGAAAATGACATAGCATCGAGAATCAAGACTGACCCGAAACTGTTGTATAGCCACATCAGGAGGAAGACAACAGTCAAAGACCAGGTGATCAGATTAAGGACAGAAGGTGGAGAACTCACAAGAAATGATCAGGAGGTATGTGAGGAGCTGAACAGGAGATTTAAGGAAGTTTTTACAGTAGAGACAGGAAGGGCTGTGGGAAGACAGCACAGAAGGGAACATCAAGAGGGAATATACCAACAAGCGTTGGATGACATACGAACAACTGAGGAGGAGGTGAAGAAGCTCTTAAGTGACCTTGACACCTCAAAGGCGATGGGACCGGACAACATCTCCCCATGGGTCCTTAGAGAAGGAGCAGAGATGCTGTGCGTGCCTCTAACCACAATCATCAACACATCGCTTGAAACTGGGCAACTACCTGAGAAATGGAAGACAGCTAATGTAGTCCCCATATTTAAGAAAGGAAAGAGAAACGAGGCACTAAACTACAGACCTGTGTCTCTGACATGTATTGTGTGCAAAGTCATGGAGAAGATTATCAGGAGGAGAGTGGTCGAACACCTGGAAAGGAACAAGATTATAAATGAAAACCAGCATGGGTTCATGGAAGGCAAATCTTGTATCACAAACCTCCTGGAGTTTTATGACAAGGTAACAGAAGTAAGACACGAGAGAGAGGGGTAGGTAGATTGCGTTTTCCTAGACTGCAGGAAGGCCTTTGACACAGTTCCCCACAAGAGATTAGTGCAGAAGCTGGAGGATCAGGCGCACGTAAAAGGGAGGGCACTGCAATGGATAAGAGAATACCTGACAGGGAGGCAGCAACGAGTCATGGTACGTGAAGAGGTATCACAGTGGGCTCCTGTTACGAGCGGGGTCCCACAGGGGTCAGTTCTAGGACCAGTGCTATTTTTGATATATGTGAACGACATGATGGAAGGAATAGACTCTGAAGTGTCCCTGTTCGCAGATGACGTGAAGTTGATGAGAAGAATTAAATCGGACGAGGATGAGGCAGGACTGCAAAGAGACCTGGACAGGCTGGGCATGTGGTCCAGCAACTGGCTTCTCGAATTCAATCCAGCCAAATGCAAAGTCATGAAGATTGGGGAGGGGCAAAGAAGACCGCAGACAGAGTATAGGCTAGGTGGACAAAGACTACAGACCTCACTCAGGGAGAAAGACCTTGGGGTGACCATAACACCGAGCACATCACCGGAGGCACACATCAACCAAATAACCGCTGCAGCATACGGGCGCCTGGCAAACCTGAGAATAGCGTTCCGATACCTTAATAAGGAATCGTTCAAGACACTGTACACTGTGTATGTTAGGCCCATACTGGAGTATGCAGCACCACTCTGGAACCCACACCTGGTCAAACACGGCAAGAAGTTAGAGAAAGTACAAAGGTTTGCAACAAGGCTAGTTCCAGAGCTCAAGGGAATGTCGTACGAGGAAAGGTTAAGGGAAATCGGACTGACGACACTGGAGGACAGAAGGGTCAGGGGAGACATGATAACGACATACAAAATACTGCGGGGAATAGACAAGGTGGACAGAGATAGGATGTTCCAGAGAGGGGACACAGGGACAAGGGGTCACAACTGGAAGCTGAAGACTCAGACGAGTCACAGGGACGTTAGGAAGTATTTCTTCAGTCATAGAGTTGTCAGCAAGTGGAATATCCTAGCAAGTGAAGTAGTGGAGGCAGGAACCATACATAGTTTTAAGAAGAGGTATGACAAAGCTCAGGAAGCAGAGAGAGAGAGGATCCAGTGAAGAGGCGGGGCCAGGAGCTGAGTCTCGACCCCTGCAACCACAATTAGGTGAGTACAATTAGGTGAGTACACACACACACACACACAAACACACACACACACACACACGCACGCACAGACGCACACACACGCACACACACACACACACACACACGCACACACAAAGGCAAAAACTAGGTGTACTAGAGAATGGAAAATGTACAGAAGACAGAGAACTCAGGAAAATAAAGAAATCAGCCGAAGAGCCAGAAACGAATATGCACAGATAAGAAGGGAGGCTCAGAGACAATATGAAAATGACATAGCATCAAAAGTAAAGACTGACCCGAAGCTGTTGTACAGCCACATCAGGAGGAAAACAACAGTCAAGGACCAGGTAATCAGACTGAGGAAGGGTGATGGGGAATTCACAAGAAACGACCGAGAGGTTTGTCAGGAGCTCAACACAAGATTTAAAGAGGTATTTACAGTGGAAACCAGTAGGACTCCAAGAAATCAGAACAGGGGGGCACACCAGCAAGTGCTGGATGAGGTACATATAACCAACGAGGAGGTGAAGAAGCTGCTATGCGAACTTGACACCTCAAAGGCGGTGGGACCAGACAACATCTCTCCATGGGTCCTTAAAGAGGGAGCAGAGATATTGTGTGAGCCATTAACAAAGATCTTCAACACATCATTTGAAACTGGGCAACTCCCTGAGGTATGGAAAATTGCAAATGTAGTCCCAATTTTTAAAAAGGGAGACAGACATGAGGCACTAAACTACAGACCTGTATCACTAACGTGTATAGTATGCAAGGTCATGGAGAAGATCATCAGGAGGAGAGTGGTGGGGCACCTGGAAAGAAACAAGTGTATAATTGACAACCAGCACGGTTTCAGGGAAGGAAAATCCTGTGTCACAAACCTACTAGAGTTTTATGACAAGGTGACAGAAGTAAGACAAGAGAGAGAGGGGTGGATCGACTGCATATTTTTGGACTGCAAGAAGGCCTTCGACACAGTTCCTCACAAGAGGTTACTGCAAAAGCTAGAGGACCAGGCACACATAACAGGAAAGGCACTGCAATGGATCAGAGAATATCTGACAGGGAGGCAACAACGAGTCATGGTACGCGACGAGGTGTCAGAGTGGGCGCCTGTGACAAGCGGGGTTCCACAGGGGTCAGTCCTAGGACCTGTGCTGTTCTTGGTATATGTGAACGACATAACGGAAGGGATAGACTAAGAAGTGTCCTTGTTTGCAGATGATGTGAAGTTAATGAGAAGAATCAAATCGGACGAGGATCAGGCAGGACTACAAAGAGACCTGGACAGGCTACAAGCCTGGTCCAGCAACTGGCTCCTTGAATTTAACCCTGCCAAATGCAAAGTCATGAAGATTGGGGAAGGGCAAAGAAGACCGCAGACACAATATAGTTTAGATGGCCAAAGACTGCAAACCTCACTCAAGGAAAAAGATCTGGGGGTGAGTATAACACCGAGCATATCTCCTGAGGCGCACATCAATCAGATAACTGCTGCAGCATACGGGCGCCTGGCAAACCTACGGATAGCGTTCCGATACCTCAGTAAGGATTCGTTTAAGACTCTGTATACCATCTACGTCAGGCCCATACTGGAGTATGCAGCACCAGTTTGGAATCCACACCTAGTCAAGCACGTCAAGAAATTAGAGAAAGTGCAAAGGTTTCCAACAAGACTAGTCCCAGAGCTACGGGGATTGTCCTATGAAGAAAGGTTGAGGGTAATCGGCCTGACGACACTGGAGGACAGGAGGGTCAGGGGAGACATGATAACGACATATAAAATACTGCGCGGAATAGACAAGGTGGACAAAGACAGGATGTTCCAGAGATGGGACACAGACACAAGAGGTCACAATTGGAAGTTGAAGACTCAGATGAATCAAAGGGATGTTAGGAAGTATTTCTTCAGTCATAGAGTAGTCAGGCCGTGGAATAGCCTAGAAAGTGATGTAGTGGAGGCAGGAACCATACATAGTTTTAAGGCGAGGTATGATAAAGCTCATGGAGCAGGGAGAGAGAGGACCTAGTAGCAATCAGTGAAGAGGCGGGGCCAGGAGCTGTGACTCGACCCCTGCAACCACAAATAGGTTAGTACAAATAGGTGAGTACATACACATGCGCACACACACACACACGCGCACACACACACACACACGCGCACGCGCACACACACACACACACACACACACACACACACACACACGCGCGCACACACACACACACACACACACACACACACACACACACACACACACACACACACACACACACACACACGCGCGCACACACACACGCACACACACACGCACACACGCACTCACACACACACAAATTAAGTCCCATCTATAAAATTCTCTTACATTTAAAAATATATTTTTTCATTTATCCTAATACGTATAAAAATTAATAATTTTGTACCAAAAGAAAGTTAGAAAACTTACCTAACCTTATTATAACAAGAACAATTATAATCCAACTAAATATATTTTATGTAAGTCAACAATAATTTAATAATAAACACAATGAAATATATTTTTTTTTTCGTTAGGTTCAGAATGATTTTTGTGAAATTTTCCCTTGTGTTGCCACTGCTGGTAACTTGTGTTGCCACTGCTGGTAACTTGTGTTGCTACTGCTGGTAACTTGTGTTGCTACTGCTGGTAACTTGTGTTGCCACTGCTGGTAACTTGTGTTGCTTCTGCTGGTAACTTGTGTTGCTACTGCTGGTAACTTGTGTTGCTTCTGCTGGTAACTTGTGTTGCTACTGCTGGTAACTTGTGTTGCTACTGCTGGTAACTTGTGTTGCCACTGCTGCAACTTCTGCTGGTAACTTGTGTTGTTTCTGCTGGTAACTTGTGTTGCTTCTGCTGGTAACTTGTGTTGCTTCTGCTGGTAACTTGTGTTGCCACTGCTGCAACTTCTGCTGGTAACTTGTGTTGCTACTGCTGGTAACTTGTGTTGCCACTGCTGCAACTTCTGCTGGTAACTTGTGTTGCCACTGCTGCAACTTCTGCTGGTAACTTGTGTTGCCACTGCTGCAACTTCTGCTGGTAACTTGTGTTGCCACTGCTGCAACTTCTGCTGGTAACTTGTGTTGCTACTGCTGGTAACTTGTGTTGCCACTGCTGCAACTTCTGCTGGTAACTTGTGTTGCCACTGCTGCAACTTCTGCTGGTAACTTGTGTTGCCACTGCTGCATCTTCTGCTGGTAACTTGTGTTGCTTCTGCTGGTAACTTGTGTTGCCACTGCTGGTAACTTGTGTTGCCACTGCTGCAACTTCTGCTGGTAACTTGTGTTGCCACTGCTTCAATTTCTGCTGGTAACTTGTGTTGCTACTGCTGGTAACTTGTGTTGCCACTGCTGGTAACTTGTGTTGCCACTGCTGCAACTTCTGCTGGTAACTTGTGTTGCCACTGCTGCAACTTCTGCTGGTAACTTGTGTTGCTTCTGCTGGTAACTTGTGTTGCTACTGCTGGTAACTTGTGTTGCCACTGCTGCAACTTCTGCTGGTAACTTGTGTTGCTACTGCTGGTAACTTGTGTTGCTACTGCTGGTAACTTGTGTTGCCACTGCTGCAACTTCTGCTGGTAACTTGTGTTGCCACTGCTGCAACTTCTGCTGGTAACTTGCGTTGCTACTGCTGGTAACTTGTGTTGCTACTGCTGGTAACTTGTGTTGCTTCTGCTGGTAACTTGTGTTGCCACTGCTGCAACTTCTGCTGGTAACTTGTGTTGCTTCTGCTGGTAACTTGTGTTGCTACTGCTGGTAACTTGTGTTGCCACTGCTGCAACTTCTGCTGGTAACTTGTGTTGCTACTGCTGGTAACTTGTGTTGCTACTGCTGGTAACTTGTGTTGCCACTGCTGCAACTTCTGCTGGTAACTTGTGTTGCCACTGCTGCAACTTCTGCTGGTAACTTGTGTTGCCACTGCTGCAACTTCTGCTGGTAACTTGTGTTGCCACTGCTGCAACTTCTGCTGGTAACTTGTGTTGCTTCTGCTGCAACTTCTGCTGGTAACTTGTGTTGCCACTGCTGCAACTTCTGCTGGTAACTTCTGTTGCCACTGCTGCAACTTCTGCTGGTAACTTGTGTTGCTACTGTTGGTAACTTGTGTTGCTTCTGCTGGTAACTTGTGTTGCTTCTGCTGGTAACTTGTGTTGCTTCTGCTGGTAACTTGTGTTGCTACTGCTGGTAACTTGTGTTGCCACTGCTACAACTTTTGCTGGTAACTTGTGTTGCTACTGCTGCAACTTCTGCTGGTAACTTGTGTTGCTACTGCTGCAACTTCTGCTGGTAACTTGTGTTGCCACTGCTGCAACTTCTGCTGGTAACTTGTGTTGCCACTGCTGCAACTTCTGCTGGTAACTTGTGTTGCCACTGCTGCAACTTCTGCTGGTAACTTGTGTTGCCACTGCTGCAACTTCTGCTGGTAACTTGTGTTGCTTCTGCTGCAACTTCTGCTGATAACTTGTGTTGCCACTGCTGCAACTTCTGCTGGTAACTTGTGTTGCCACTGCTGCAACTTCTGCTGGTAACTTGTGTTGCTACTGCTGGTAACTTGTGTTGCTTCTGCTGGTAACTTGTGTTGCTTCTGCTGGTAACTTGTGTTGCTTCTGCTGGTAACTTGTGTTGCTACTGCTGGTAACTTGTGTTGCCACTGCTGCAACTTCTGCTGGTAACTTGTGTTGCTACTGCTGCAACTTCTGCTGGTAACTTGTGTTGCTACTGCTGCAACTTCTGCTGGTAACTTGTGTTGCCACTGCTGCAGCTTCTGCTGGTAACTTGTGTTGCTACTGCTGCAACTTCTGCTGGTAACTTGTGTTGCCACTGCTGCAACTTCTGCTGGTAACTTGTGTTGCCACTGCTGCAACTTCTGCTGGTAACTTGTGTTGCCACTGCTGCAACTTCTGCTGGTAACTTGTGTTGCTTCTGCTGGTAACTTGTGTTGCTACTGCTGGTAACTTGTGTTGCTACTACTTGTAACTTGTGTTGCTACTGCTGGTAACTTGTGTTGCTACTGCTGGTAACTTGTGTTGCTACTGCTGGTAACTTGTGTTGCTTCTGCTGGTAACTTGTGTTGCTACTGCTGGTAACTTGTGTTGCTACTGCTGGTAACTTGTGTTGCTACTGCTGGTAACTTGTGTTGCTACTGCTGGTAACTTGTGTTGCTACTGCTGGTAACTTGTGTTGCTTCTGCTGGTAACTTGTGTTGTTTCTGCTGGTAACTTGTGTTGCTACTGCTGGTAACTTGTGTTGCTACTGCTGGTAACTTGTGTTGCTACTGCTGGTAACTTGTGTTGCTACTGCTGGTAACTTGTGTTGCTTTTGCTGGTAACTTGTGTTGCTACTGCTGGTAACTTGTGTTGCTACTGCTGCAACTTCTGCTGGTAACTTGTGTTGCTACTGCTGCAACTTCTGCTGGTAACTTGTGTTGCTACTGCTGGTAACTTGTGTTGCCACTGCTGCAACTTCTGCTGGTAACTTGTGTTGCTACTGCTGGTAACATGTGTTGCCACAGCTGCAACTTCTGCTGGTAACTTGTGTTAATTCTGCTGGTAACTTGTGTTGCTTCTGCTGGTAACTTGTGTTGCTTCTGCTTTTAACTTGTGTTGCTTCTGCTGGTAACTTGTGTTGCTACTGCTGGTAACTTGTGTTGCTTCTGCTGGTAACTTGTGTTGCTACTGCTGGTAATTTGTGTTGCTTCTGCTGGTAACTTGTGTTGCTTCTGCTGGTAACTTGTGTTGCTACTGCTGGTAACTTGTGCTGCTTCTGCTGGTAACTTGTGTTGCTACTGTTGGTAACTTGTGTTGCTTCTGCTGGTAACTTGTGTTGCTTCTGCTTGTAACTTGTGTTGCTTCTGCTGGTAACTTGTGTTGCTACTGCTGGTAACTTGTGTTGCTTCTGCTGCTAACTTGTGTTGCTTCAGCTTGTAAATTGTGTTGCTTCAGCTGGTAACTTGTGTTGCTTCTGCTGGTAACTTGTGTTGCTTCTGCTGGTAACTTGTGTTGCTTCTGCTGCTAACTTGTGTTGCTTCTGCTGCTAACTTGTGTTGCTTCTGCTGGTAACTTGTGTTGCTACTGCTGGTAACTTGTGTTGCTACTGCTGGTAACTTGTGTTGCTTCTGCTGGTAACTTGTGTTGCTTCTGCTGGTAACTTGTGTTGCTACTGCTGGTAACTTGTGTTGCTTCTGCTGGTAACTTGTGTTGCTTCTGCTGGTAACTTGTGTTGCTTCTGCTGGTAACTTGTGTTGCTTCTGCTGGTATCTTGTGTTGCTACTGCTGGTAACTTGTGTTGCTACCGCTGGTAACTTGTGTTGCTACTGCTGGTAACTTGAGTTGCTACTGCTGGTAACTTGTGTTGCTACTGCTGGTAACTTGTGTTGCTACTGCTGGTAACTTGTGTTGCTACTGCTGGTAACTTGTGTTGCTACTGCTGGTAACTAGAGTTGCTACTGCTGGTAACTTGTGTTGCTTCTGTTGGTAACTTCTGTTGCTTCTGCTGTTAACTTGTGTTGCTACTGCTGTTAACTTGTGTTGCTACTGCTGGTAACTTGTGTTGCTACTGCTAGTAACTTGTGTTGCTACTGCTGGTAACTTGTGTTGCTACTGCTTTTAACTTGTGTTGCTACTGCTGGTAACTTGTGTTGATACTGCTGGTAACTTGTGTTGCTTCTGCTAGTAACTTGTGTTGCTACTGCTGGTAACTTGTGTTGGTACTGCTGGTAACTTGTGTTGCTACTGCTGCAACTTCTGCTGGTAACTTGTGTTGCTTCTGCTGGTAACTTGTGTTGCTACTGCTGGTAACTTGTGTTGCTGCTGCTGGTAACTTGTGTCGCTACTGCTGGTAACTTGTGTTGCTTGTGCTGGTAACTTGTGTTGGCTCTGCTGGTAACTTGTGTTGCTACTGCTGGTAACTTGTGTTGCTTCTGCTGGTAACTTGTGTTGTTACTGCTGGTAACTTGTGTTGCTACTGCTGGTAACTTGTGTTGCTTTTGCTGGTAACTTGTGTTGTTACTGCTGGTAACTTGTGTTGCTACTGCTGGTAACTTGTGTTGCTACTGCTGGTAACTTGTGTTGCTACTGCTGGTAACTTGTGTTGCTTCTTCTGGTAACTTGTGTTGCTACTGCTGGTAACTTGTGTTGCTTCTGCTGGTAACTTGTGTTGCTACTACTGGTAACTTGTGTTGCTTCTGCTGGTAGCTTGTGTTGCTTCTGCTGGTAACTTGTGTTGCTTCTGCTGGTAACTTGTGTTGCTTTTGCTGGTAACTTGTGTTGTTACTGCTGGTAACTTGTGTTGCTACTGCTGGTAACTTGTGTTGCTACTGCTGGTAACTTGTGTTGCTTCTGCTGGTAACTTGTGTTGCTTCTGCTGGTAACTTGTGTTGCTACTGCTGGTAACTTGTGTTGCTTCTGCTGCTAACTTGTGTTGCTACTGCTGGTAACTTGTGTTGCTTCTGCTGCTAACTTGTATTGCTACTGCTGGTAAGTTGTGTTACTTCTGCTGCTAACTTGTGTTGCTTCTGCTGGTAACTTGTGTTGCTTCTGCTGGTAACTTGTGTTGCTTCTGCTGCAACTTCTGCTGGTAACTTGTGTTGCTTCTGCTGCAACTTCTGCTGGTAACTTGTGTTCCTTCTGCTGCAACTTCTGCTGGTAACTTGTGTTGCTTCTGCTGCAACTTCTGCTGGTAACTTGTGTTGCTTCTGCTCGTAACTAGTGTTGCTTCTGCTGGTAACTTGTGTTGTTACTGCTGGTAACTTGTGTTGCTACTGCTGGTAACTTGTGTTGCTACTGCTGGTAACTTGTGTTGCTACTGCTGGTAACTTGTGTTGCTTCTTCTGGTAACTTGTGTTGCTACTGCTGGTAACTTGTGTTGCTTCTGCTGGTAACTTGTGTTGCTACTGCTGGTAACTTGTGTTGCTTCTGCTGGTAGCTTGTGTTGCTTCTGCTGGTAACTTGTGTTACTTCTGCTGTTAACTTGTGTTGCTTTTGCTGGTAACTTGTGTTGTTACTGCTGGTAACTTGTGTTGCTACTGCTGGTAACTTGTGTTGCTACTGCTGGTAACTTGTGTTGCTTCTGCTGGTAACTTGTGTTGCTACTGCTGGTAACTTGTGTTGCTTCTGCTGCTAACTTGTGTTGCTACTGCTGGTAACTTGTGTTGCTTCTCCTGCTAACTTGTATTGCTACTGCTTGTAAGTTGTGTTACTTCTGCTGCTAACTTGTGTTGCTTCTGCTGGTAACTTGTGTTGCTTCTGCTGGTAACTTGTGTTGCTTCTGCTGCAACTTCTGCTGGTAACTTGTGTTGCTTCTGCTGCAACTTCTGCTGGTAACTTGTGTTGCTTCTGCTGGTAACTAGTGTTGCTTCGGCTGGTAACTTGTGTTGCTTCTGCTGCAACTTCTGCTGGTAACTTGTGTTGCTTCTGCTGGTAACTAGTGTTGCTTCTGCTGGTAACTTGTGTTGCTACTGCTGGTAAGTTGTGTTGCTACTTCTGGTAACTTGTGTTGCTTCTGCTGGTAACTTTTGTTGCTTCTGCTGGTAACTTGTGTTGCTAATGCTGGTAACTTGTGTTGCTACTGCTTTTAACTTGTGTTGCTTCTGCTGGTAACTTGTGTTGCTACTGCTGGTAAATTGTGTTGCTTCTGCTGGTAACTTGTGTTGCTACTGCTGGTAACTTGTGTTGCTACTGCTTTTAACTTGTGTTGCTTCTGCTGGTAACTTGTGTTGCTACAGCTGGTAACTTGTGTTGCTTCTGCTGGTAACTTGTGTTGCTACCGCTTTTAACTTGTGTTGCTACTGCTGGTAACTTGTGTTGCTACTGCTTTTAACTTGTGTTGCTTCTGCTGGTAACTTGTGTTGCTACTGCTGGTAACTTGTGTTGCTGCTGCTGCTGGTAACTTGTGTTGCTTCTGCTGGTAACTTGTGTTGCTTCTGCTGGTAACTTGTGTTGCTACTGCTGGTAACTTGTGTTGCTTCTGCTGGTAACTTGTGTTGCTACTGCTGGTAACTTGTGTTGCTTCTGCTGGTAACTTGTGTTGCTACTGCTGGTAACTTGTGTTGCTTCTGCTGGTAACTTGTGTTGCTACTGCTGGTAACTTGTGTTGCTTCTGCTAGTAACTTGTGTTGCTACTGCTGGTAACTTGTGTTGCTTCTGCTGGTAACTTGTGTTGCTACTGCTGGTAACTTGTGTTGCTTCTGCTGGTAACTTGTGTTGCTACTGCTGGTAACTTGTGTTGCTACTGCTGGTAACTTGTGTTGCTACTGCTGGTAACTTGTGTTGCTACTGCTGGTAACTTGTGTTGCTACTGCTGGTAACTTGTGTTGCTTCTGCTGGTAACTTGTGTTGTTTCTGCTGGTAACTTGTGTTGCTACTGCTGGTAACTTGTGTTGCTACTGCTGGTAACTTGTGTTGCTACTGCTGGTAACTTGTGTTGCTACTGCTGGTAACTTGTGTTGCTTTTGCTGGTAACTTGTGTTGCTACTGCTGGTAACTTGTGTTGCTACTGCTGCAACTTCTGCTGGTAACTTGTGTTGCTACTGCTGCAACTTCTGCTGGTAACTTGTGTTGCTACTGCTGGTAACTTGTGTTGCCACTGCTGCAACTTCTGCTGGTAACTTGTGTTGCTACTGCTGGTAACATGTGTTGCCACAGCTGCAACTTCTGCTGGTAACTTGTGTTAATTCTGCTGGTAACTTGTGTTGCTTCTGCTGGTAACTTGTGTTGCTTCTGCTTTTAACTTGTGTTGCTTCTGCTGGTAACTTGTGTTGCTACTGCTGGTAACTTGTGTTGCTTCTGCTGGTAACTTGTGTTGCTACTGCTGGTAATTTGTGTTGCTTCTGCTGGTAACTTGTGTTGCTTCTGCTGGTAACTTGTGTTGCTACTGCTGGTAACTTGTGCTGCTTCTGCTGGTAACTTGTGTTGCTACTGTTGGTAACTTGTGTTGCTTCTGCTGGTAACTTGTGTTGCTTCTGCTTGTAACTTGTGTTGCTTCTGCTGGTAACTTGTGTTGCTACTGCTGGTAACTTGTGTTGCTTCTGCTGCTAACTTGTGTTGCTTCAGCTTGTAAATTGTGTTGCTTCAGCTGGTAACTTGTGTTGCTTCTGCTGGTAACTTGTGTTGCTTCTGCTGGTAACTTGTGTTGCTTCTGCTGGTAACTTGTGTTGCTTCTGCTGCTAACTTGTGTTGCTTCTGCTGGTAACTTGTGTTGCTACTGCTAGTAACTTGTGTTGCTACTGCTGGTAACTTGTGTTGCTTCTGCTGGTAACTTGTGTTGCTTCTGCTGGTAACTTGTGTTGCTACTGCTGGTAACTTGTGTTGCTTCTGCTGGTAACTTGTGTTGCTTCTGCTGGTAACTTGTGTTGCTTCTGCTGGTAACTTGTGTTGCTTCTGCTGGTATCTTGTGTTGCTACTGCTGGTAACTTGTGTTGCTACCGCTGGTAACTTGTGTTGCTACTGCTGGTAACTTGAGTTGCTACTGCTGGTAACTTGTGTTGCTACTGCTGGTAACTTGTGTTGCTACTGCTGGTAACTTGTGTTGCTACTGCTGGTAACTTGTGTTGCTACTGCTGGTAACTAGAGTTGCTACTGCTGGTAACTTGTGTTGCTTCTGTTGGTAACTTCTGTTGCTTCTGCTGTTAACTTGTGTTGCTACTGCTGTTAACTTGTGTTGCTACTGCTGGTAACTTGTGTTGCTACTGCTAGTAACTTGTGTTGCTACTGCTGGTAACTTGTGTTGCTACTGCTTTTAACTTGTGTTGCTACTGCTGGTAACTTGTGTTGATACTGCTGGTAACTTGTGTTGCTTCTGCTAGTAACTTGTGTTGCTACTGCTGGTAACTTGTGTTGGTACTGCTGGTAACTTGTGTTGCTACTGCTGCAACTTCTGCTGGTAACTTGTGTTGCTTCTGCTGGTAACTTGTGTTGCTACTGCTGGTAACTTGTGTTGCTGCTGCTGGTAACTTGTGTCGCTACTGCTGGTAACTTGTGTTGCTTGTGCTGGTAACTTGTGTTGGCTCTGCTTGTAACTTGTGTTGCTACTGCTGGTAACTTGTGTTGCTTCTGCTGGTAACTTGTGTTGTTACTGCTGGTAACTTGTGTTGCTACTGCTGGTAACTTGTGTTGCTTTTGCTGGTAACTTGTGTTGTTACTGCTGGTAACTTGTGTTGCTACTGCTGGTAACTTGTGTTGCTACTGCTGGTAACTTGTGTTGCTACTGCTGGTAACTTGTGTTGCTTCTTCTGGTAACTTGTGTTGCTACTGCTGGTAACTTGTGTTGCTTCTGCTGGTAACTTGTGTTGCTACTACTGGTAACTTGTGTTGCTTCTGCTGGTAGCTTGTGTTGCTTCTGCTGGTAACTTGTGTTGCTTCTGCTGGTAACTTGTGTTGCTTTTGCTGGTAACTTGTGTTGTTACTGCTGGTAACTTGTGTTGCTACTGCTGGTAACTTGTGTTGCTACTGCTGGTAACTTGTGTTGTTTCTGCTGGTAACTTGTGTTGCTTCTGCTGGTAACTTGTGTTGCTACTGCTGGTAACTTGTGTTGCTTCTGCTGCTAACTTGTGTTGCTACTGCTGGTAACTTGTGTTGCTTCTGCTGCTAACTTGTATTGCTACTGCTGGTAAGTTGTGTTACTTCTGCTGCTAACTTGTGTTGCTTCTGCTGGTAACTTGTGTTGCTTCTGCTGGTAACTTGTGTTGCTTCTGCTGCAACTTCTGCTGGTAACTTGTGTTGCTTCTGCTGCAACTTCTGCTGGTAACTTGTGTTGCTTCTGCTGCAACTTCTGCTGGTAACTTGTGTTGCTTCTGCTGCAACTTCTGCTGGTAACTTGTGTTGCTTCTGCTCGTAACTAGTGTTGCTTCTGCTGGTAACTTGTGTTGTTACTGCTGGTAACTTGTGTTGCTACTGCTGGTAACTTGTGTTGCTACTGCTGGTAACTTGTGTTGCTACTGCTGGTAACTTGTGTTGCTTCTTCTGGTAACTTGTGTTGCTACTGCTGGTAACTTGTGTTGCTTCTGCTGGTAACTTGTGTTGCTACTGCTGGTAACTTGTGTTGCTTCTGCTGGTAGCTTGTGTTGCTTCTGCTGGTAACTTGTGTTGCTTCTGCTGTTAACTTGTGTTATTTTGCTGGTAACTTGTGTTGTTACTGCTGGTAACTTGTGTTGCTACTGCTGGTAACTTGTGTTGCTACTGCTGGTAACTTGTGTTGCTTCTGCTGGTAACTTGTGTTGCTACTGCTGGTAACTTGTGTTGCTTCTGCTGCTAACTTGTGTTGCTACTGCTGGTAACTTGTGTTGCTTCTCCTGCTAACTTGTATTGCTACTGCTTGTAAGTTGTGTTACTTCTGCTGCTAACTTGTGTTGCTTCTGCTGGTAACTTGTGTTGCTTCTGCTGGTAACTTGTGTTGCTTCTGCTGCAACTTCTGCTGGTAACTTGTGTTGCTTCTGCTGCAACTTCTGCTGGTAACTTGTGTTGCTTCTGCTGGTAACTAGTGTTGCTTCTGCTGGTAACTTGTGTTGCTTCTGCTGCAACTTCTGCTGGTAACTTGTGTTGCTTCTGCTGGTAACTAGTGTTGCTTCTGCTGGTAACTTGTGTTGCTACTGCTGGTAACTTGTGTTGCTACTTCTGGTAACTTGTGTTGCTTCTGCTGGTAACTTTTGTTGCTTCTGCTGGTAACTTGTGTTGCTAATGCTGGTAACTTGTGTTGCTACTGCTTTTAACTTGTGTTGCTTCTGCTGGTAACTTGTGTTGCTACTGCTGGTAACTTGTGTTGCTTCTGCTGGTAACTTGTGTTGCTACTGCTGGTAACTTGTGTTGCTACTGCTTTTAACTTGTGTTGCTTCTGCTGGTAACTTGTGTTGCTTCTGCTGGTAACTTGTGTTGCTACTGCTGGTAACTTGTGTTGCTTCTGCTGGTAACTTGTGTTGCTACTGCTTTTAACTTGTGTTGCTACTGCTGGTAACTTGTGTTGCTACTGCTTTTAACTTGTGTTGCTTCTGCTGGTAACTTGTGTTGCTACTGCTGGTAACTTGTGTTGCTGCTGCTGGTAACTTGTGTTGCTTCTGCTGGTAACTTGTGTTGCTTCTGCTGGTAACTTGTGTTGCTACTGCTGGTAACTTGTGTTGCTTCTGCTGGTAACTTGTGTTGCTACTGCTGGTAACTTGTGTTGCTTCTGCTGGTAACTTGTGTTGCTACTGCTGGTAACTTGTGTTGCTTCTGCTGGTAACTTGTGTTGCTACTGCTGGTAACTTGTGTTGCTTCTGCTGGTAACTTGTGTTGCTACTGCTGGTAACTTGTGTTGCTTCTGCTGGTAACTTGTGTTGCTACTGCTGGTAACTTGTGTTGCTTCTGCTGGTAACTTGTGTTGCTACTGCTTTTAACTTGTGTTGCTACTGCTGGTAACTTGTGTTGCTTCTGCTGGTAACTTGTGTTGCTTCTGCTGGTAACTTGTGTTGCTGCTGCTGGTAACTTGTGTTGCTTCTGCTGGTAACTTGTGTTGCTACTGCTGGTAACTTGTGTTGCTTCTGCTGGTAACTTGTGTTGCTACTGCTGGTAACTTGTGTTGCTTCTGCTGGTAACTTGTGTTGCTACTGCTGGTAACTTGTGTTGCTTCTGCTGGTAACTTGTGTTGCTACTGCTGGTAACTTGTGTTGCTTCTGCTGGTAACTTGTGTTGCTACTGCTGGTAACTTGTGTTGCTTCTGCTGGTAACTTGTGTTGCTACTGCTGGTAACTTGTGTTGCTTCTGCTGGTAACTTGTGTTGCTTCTGCTGGTAACTTGTGTTGCTTCTTGTGTGTTGCAGCCGCGGCTATGTTTGCCGGCTACATGTGTGCTGTGTGTTGCTGTTATTATGAGCAACAAGTATGTGGGTAACACCGACTCTAACACATCCTGAGATACACAAGTTAAATACTTGGATGTTTAATAAAGAATCCACTTATGTGGTGTCCTTAAGTGGCACACGGAGTCTGTGTGGTCCCTCAAGTGGTACACGAAGTCTGTGTGGTCCCTCAAGTGGTACACGGAGTCTGTGTGGTCCCTCAAGTGGTACACGAAGTCTGTGTGGTCCCTCAAGTGGTACACGGAGTCTGTGTGGTCCCTTAAGTGGTACACGAAGTCTGTGTGGTCCCTTAAGTGGTACACGGAGTCTGTGTGGTCCCTCAAGTGGTACACGGAGTCTGTGTGGTCCCTCAAGTGGTACACGGAGTCTGTGTGGTCCCTCAAGTGGTACACGGAGTCTGTGTGGTCCCTCAAGTGGTACACGGAGTCTGTGTGGTCCCTTAAGTGGTACACGAAGTCTGTGTGGTCCCTTAAGTGGTACACGGAGTCTGTGTGGTCCCTCAAGTGGTACACGGAGTCTGTGTGGTCCCTCAAGTGGTACACGGAGTCTGTGTGGTCCCTCAAGTGGTACACGGAGTCTCTGTGGTCCCTCAAGTGGTACACGGAGTCTGTGTGGTCCCTCAAGTGGTACACGGAGTCTGTGTGGGCCCTCAAGTGGTACACGGAGTCTGTGTGGTCCCTCAAGTGGTACACGGAGTCTGTGTGGTCCCTTAAGTGGTACACGAAGTCTGTGTGGTCCCTCAAGTGGTACACGGAGTCTGTGTGGTCCCTTAAGTGGTACACGGAGTCTGTGTGGTCCCTCAAGTGGTACACGGAGTCTGTGTGGTCCCTCAAGTGGTACACGGAGTCTGTGTGGTCCCTTAAGTGGTACACGGAGTCTGTGTGGTCCCTCAAGTGGTACACGGAGTCTGTGTGGTCCCTCAAGTGGTACACGGAGTCTGTGTGGTCCCTCAAGTGGTACACGGAGTCTGTGTGGTCCCTCAAGTGGTACACGGTGTCTGTGTGGTCCCTTAAGTGGTACACGAAGTCTGTGTGGTCACTCAAGTGGTACACGGAATCTGTGTGGTCCCTTAAGTGGTACACGAAGTCTGTGTGGTCCCTTAAGTGGTACACGGAGTCTGTGTGGTCCCTCAAGTGGTACACGGAGTCTGTGTGGTCCCTCAAGTGGTACACGGAGTCTGTATGGTCCCACAAGTGGTACACGGAGTCTGTGTGGTCCCTCAAGTGGTACACGGAGTCTGTGTGGTCCCTTAAGTGGTACACGAAGTCTGTGTGGTCCCTTAAGTGGTACACGGAGTCTGTGTGGTCCCTCAAGTGGTACACGGAGTCTGTGTGGTCCCTCAAGTGGTACACGGAGTCTGTGTGGTCCCTCAAGTGGTACACGGAGTCTGTGTGGTCCCTCAAGTGGTACACGGAGTCTGTGTGGTCCCTCAAGTGGTACACGGAGTCTGTGTGGTCCCTTAAGTGGTACAAGGAGTCTGTGTGGTCCCTCAAGTGGTACACGGAGTCTGTGTGGTCCCTTAAGTGGTACACGAAGTCTGTGTGGTCCCTCAAGTGGTACACGGAGTCTGTGTGGTCCCTTAAGTGGTACACGGAGTCTGTGTGGTCCCTCAAGTGGTACACGGAGTCTGTGTGGTCCCTCAAGTGGTACACGGAGTCTGTGTGGTCCCTTAAGTGGTACACGGAGTCTGTGTGGTCCCTCAAGTGGTACACGGAGTCTGTGTGGTCCCTCAAGTGGTACACGGAGTCTGTGTGGTCCCTCAAGTGGTACACGGAGTCTGTGTGGTCCCTCAAGTGGTACACGGAGTCTGTGTGGTCCCTTAAGTGGTACACGAAGTCTGTGTGGTCACTCAAGTGGTCCACGGAGTCTGTGTCGTCCCTTAAGTGGTACACGGAGTCTGTGTGGTCCCTCAAGTGGTACACGGAGTCTGTGTGGTCCCTCAAGTGGTAAACGGAGTCTGTGTGGTCCCTTAAGTGGTACACGGAGTCTGTGTGGTCCCTCAAGTGGTACACGGAGTCTGTGTGGTCCCTCAAGTAGTACACGGAGTCTGTGTGGTCCCTCAAGTGGTACACGGAGTCTGTGTGGTCCCTTAAGTGGTACACGGAGTCTGTGTGGTCCCTCAAGTGGTACACGGAGTCTGTGTGGTCCCTCAAGTGGTACACGGAGTCTGTGTGGTCCCTTAAGTGGTACACGGAGTCTGTGTGGTCCCTCAAGTGGTACACGGAGTCTGTGTGGTCCCTTAAGTGGTACACGGAGTCTGTGTGGTCCCTTAAGTGGTACACGGAGTCTGTGTGGTCCCTTAAGTGGTACAAGTGGTACACGGAGTCTGTGTGGTCCCTTAAGTGGTACACGGAGTCTGTGTGGTCCCTCAAGTGGTACACGGAGTCTGTGTGGTCCCTTAAGTGGTACACGGAGTCTGTGTGGTCCCTCAAGTGGTACACGGAGTCTGTGTGGTCCCTTAAGTGGTACACGGAGTCTGTGTGGTCCCTCAAGTGGTACACGGAGTCTGTGTGGTCCCTTAAGTGGTACACGGAGTCTGTGCGGTCCCTTAAGTGGTACACGGAGTCTGTGTGGTCCCTCAAGTGGTACACGGAGTTTGTGTGGTCCCTTAAGTGGTACACGGAGTCTGTGTGGTCCCTTAAGTGGTACACGGAGTCTGTGTGGTCCCTCAAGTGGTACACGGAGTCTGTGTGGTCCCTTAAGTGGTACACGGAGTCTGTGTGGTCCCTCAAGTGGTACATGGAGTCTGTGTGGTCCCTTAAGTGGTACACGGAGTCTGTGTGGTCCCTCAAGTGGTACATGGAGTCTGTGTGGTCCCTTAAGTGGTACACGGAGTCTGTGTTGTCCGTCAAGTGGTACATGGAGTCTGTGTGGTCCCTCAAGTGGTACACGGAGTCTGTGTGGTCCCTCAAGTGGTACACGGAGTCTGTGTGGTCCCTTAAGTGGTACATGGAGTCTGTGTGGTCCCTGAAGTGGTACACGGAGTCTGTGTGGTCCCTGAAGTGGTACACGGAGTCTGTGTGGTCCCTTAAGTGGTATATGAAGTGTGTGTGGTCCCTTAAGTGGTGTAAAGTCTATGTGGTCCCTTAAGTGGTACATGGAGTCTGTGTGGTCCCTTAAGTGGTACATGGAGTCTGTGTGGTCCCTGAAGTGGTACACGGAGTCTGTGTGGTCCGTTAAGTGGTATATGAAGTGTGTGTGGTCCCTTAAGTGGTGTAAAGTCTATGTGGTCCCTTAAGTGGTACATGGAGTCTGTGTGGTCCCTTAAGTGGTACATGGAGTCTGTGTGGTCCCTGAAGTGGTACACGGAGTCTGTGTGGTCCCTGAAGTGGTACACGGAGTCTGTGTGGTCCCTTAAGTGGTACACGGAGTCTGTGTGGTCCCTTAAGTGGTACACGGAGTCTGTGTGGTCCCTCAAGTGGTACATGGAGTCTGTGTGGTCCCTTAAGTGGTATATGAAGTGTGTGTGGTCCCTTAAGTGGTATATGAAGTGTGTGTGGTCCCTTAAGTGGTATATGAAGTGTGTGTGGTCCCTTAAGTGGTGTAAAGTCTGTGTGGTCCTCAAGTGGTACGTGAAGTCTGTGTGGTCCTCAAGTGGTACATGAAGTCTGTGTGGTCCTCAAGTGGTACATGAAGTCTGTGTGGTCCTCAAGTGGTACATGAAGTCTGTGTGGTCCTCAAGTGGTACATGAAGTCTGTGTGGTCCTCAAGTGGTACATGAAGTCTGTGTGGTCCTCAAGTGGTACATGAAGTCTGTGTGGTCCTCAAGTGGTACATGAAGTCTGTGTGGTCCTCAAGTGGTACATGAAGTCTGTGTGGTCCTCAAGTGGTACATGAAGTCTGTGTGGTCCTCAAGTGGTACATGAAGTCTGTGTGGTCCTCAAGTGGTACATGAAGTCTGTGTGGTCCTCAAGTGGTACATGAAGTCTGTGTGGTCCTCAAGTGGTACATGAAGTCTGTGTGGTCCTCAAGTGGTACACGGAGTCTGTGTGGTCCCTCAAGTGGTACACGGAGTCTGTGTGGTCCCTCAAGTGGTACACGGAGTCTGTGTGGTCCCTCAAGTGGTACACGGAGTCTGTTTGGTCCCTTAAGTGGTACACGGAGTCTATGTGGTCCCTCAAGTGGTACACGGAGTCTGTGTGGTCCCTCAAGTGGTACACGGAGTCTGTGTGGTCCCTTAAGTGGTACACGGAGTCTGTGTGGTCCCTCAAGTGGTACACGGAGTCTGTGTGGTCCCTTAAGTGGTACACGGAGTCTGTGTGGTCCCTCAAGTGGTACACGGAGTCTGTGTGGTCCCTCAAGTGGTACACGGAGTCTGTGTGGTCCCTTAAGTGGTACACGGAGTCTGTGTGGTCCTTCAAGTGGTACACGGAGTCTGTGTGGTCCCTTAAGTGGTACACGGAGTCTGTGTGGTCCCTCAAGTGGTACACGGAGTCTGTGTGGTCCCTTAAGTGGTACACGGAGTCTGTGTGGTCCCTTAAGTGGTACACGGAGTCTGTGTGGTCCCTCAAGTGGTACACGGAGTCTGTGTGGTCCCTTAAGTGGTACACGGAGTCTGTGTGGTCCCTCAAGTGGTACACGGAGTCTGTGTGGTCCCTTAAGTGGTACACGGAGTTTGTGTGGTCCCTTAAGTGGTACACGGAGTCTGTGTGGTCCCTTAAGTGGTACACGGAGTCTGTGTGGTCCCTTAAGTGGTACACGGAGTCTGTGTGGTCCCTTAAGTGGTACACGGAGTCTGTGTGGTCCCTCAAGTGGTACACGGAGTCTGTGTGGTCCCTTAAGTGGTACACGGAGTCTGTGTGGTCCCTCAAGTGGTACATGGAGTCTGTGTGGTCCCTTAAGTGGTACACGGAGTCTGTGTGGTCCCTCAAGTGGTACATGGAGTCTGTGTGGTCCCTTAAGTGGTACACGGAGTCTGTGTGGTCCGTCAAGTGGTACATGGAGTCTGTGTGATCCCTCAAGTGGTACACGGAGTCTGTTTGGTCCCTCAAGTGGTACACGGAGTCTGTGTGGTCCCTTAAGTGGTACATGGAGTCTGTGTGGTCCCTGAAGTGGTACATGGAGTCTGTGTGGTCCCTGAAGTGGTACACGGAGTCTGTGTGGTCCCTTAAGTGGTATATGAAGTGTGTGTGGTCCCTTAAGTGGTGTAAAGTCTATGTGGTCCCTTAAGTGGTACATGGAGTCTGTGTGGTCCCTTAAGTGGTACATGGAGTCTGTGTGGTCCCTGAAGTGGTACACGGAGTCTGTGTGGTCCCTTAAGTGGTATATGAAGTGTGTGTGGTCCCTTAAATGGTGTAAAGTCTATGTGGTCCCGTAAGTGGTACATGGAGTCTGTGTGGTCCCTTAAGTGGTACATGGAGTCTGTGTGGTCCCTGAAGTGGTACACGGAGTCTGTGTGGTCCCTGAAGTGGTACACGGAGTCTGTGTGGTCCGTTAAGTGGTACACGGAGTCTGTGTGGTCCCTTAAGTGGTACACGGAGTCTGTGTGGTCCCTCAAGTGGTACATGGAGTCTGTGTGGTCCCTTAAGTGGTATATGAAGTGTGTGTGGTCCCTTAAGTGGTATATGAAGTGTGTGTGGTCCCTTAAGTGGTATATGAAGTGTGTGTGGTCCCTTAAGTGGTGTAAAGTCTGTGTGGTCCTCAAGTGGTACATGAAGTCTGTGTGGTCCTCAAGTGGTACATGAAGTCTGTGTGGTCCTCAAGTGGTACATGAAGTCTGTGTGGTCCTCAAGTGGTACATGAAGTCTGTGTGGTCCTCAAGTGGTACATGAAGTCTGTGTGGTCCTCAAGTGGTACATGAAGTCTGTGTGGTCCTCAAGTGGTACATGAAGTCTGTGTGGTCCTCAAGTGGTACATGAAGTCTGTGTGGTCCTCAAGTGGTACATGAAGTCTGTGTGGTCCTCAAGTGGTACATGAAGTCTGTGTGGTCCTCAAGTGGTACATGAAGTCTGTGTGGTCCTCAAGTGGTACATGAAGTCTGTGTGGTCCTCAAGTGGTACATGAAGTCTGTGTGGTCCTCAAGTGGTACATGAAGTCTGTGTGGTCCCTCAAGTGGTACATGAAGTCTGTGTGGTCCCTCAAGTGGTACATGAAGTCTGTGTGGTCCTCAAGTGGTACATGAAGTCTGTGTGGTCCTCATGTGGTACATGAAGTCTGTGTGGTCCCTCAAGTGGTACATGAAGTCTGTGTGGTCCTCAAGTGGTACATGAAGTCTGTGTGGTCCTCAAGTGGTACATGAAGTCTGTGTGGTCCTCAAGTGGTACATGAAGTCTGTGTGGTCCTCATGTGGTACACGAAGTCTGTGTGGTCCTCAAGTGGTACATGAAGTCTGTGTGGTCCTCAAGTGGTACATGAAGTCTGTGTGGTCCTCAAGTGGTACATGAAGTCTGTGTGGTCCTCAAGTGGTACATGAAGTCTGAGTGGTCCTCAAGTGGTACATGAAGTCTGTGTGGTCCTCAAGTGGTACATGAAGTCTGTGTGGTCCCTCAAGTGGTACATGAAGTCTGTGTGGTCCTCAAGTGGTACATGAAGTCTGAGTGGTCCTCAAGTGGTACATGAAGTCTGTGTGGTCCTCAAGTGGTACATGAAGTCTGTGTGGTCCCTTAAGTGGTACACGGAGTCTGTGTGGTCCCTCAAGTGGTACACGGAGTCTGTGTGGTCCCTTAAGTGGTACACGGAGTCTGTGTGGTCCCTTAAGTGGTACACGGAGTCTGTGTGGTCCCTCAAGTGGTACACGGAGTCTGTGTGGTCCCTTAAGTGGTACACGGAGTCTGTGTGGTCCCTCAAGTGGTACACGGAGTCTGTGTGGTCCCTTAAGTGGTACACGGAGTTTGTGTGGTCCCTTAAGTGGTACACGGAGTCTGTGTGGTCCCTTAAGTGGTACACGGAGTCTGTGTGGTCCCTTAAGTGGTACACGGAGTCTGTGTGGTCCCTTAAGTGGTACACGGAGTCTGTGTGGTCCCTCAAGTGGTACACGGAGTCTGTGTGGTCCCTTAAGTGGTACACGGAGTCTGTGTGGTCCCTCAAGTGGTACATGGAGTCTGTGTGGTCCCTTAAGTGGTACACGGAGTCTGTGTGGTCCCTTAAGTGGTACACGGAGTCTGTGTGGTCCCTTAAGTGGTACACGGAGTCTGTGTGGTCCGTCAAGTGGTACATGGAGTCTGTGTGATCCCTCAAGTGGTACACGGAGTCTGTTTGGTCCCTCAAGTGGTACACGGAGTCTGTGTGGTCCCTTAAGTGGTACATGGAGTCTGTGTGGTCCCTGAAGTGGTACATGGAGTCTGTGTGGTCCCTGAAGTGGTACACGGAGTCTGTGTGGTCCCTTAAGTGGTATATGAAGTGTGTGTGGTCCCTTAAGTGGTGTAAAGTCTATGTGGTCCCTTAAGTGGTACATGGAGTCTGTGTGGTCCCTTAAGTGGTACATGGAGTCTGTGTGGTCCCTGAAGTGGTACACGGAGTCTGTGTGGTCCCTTAAGTGGTATATGAAGTGTGTGTGGTCCCTTAAATGGTGTAAAGTCTATGTGGTCCCGTAAGTGGTACATGGAGTCTGTGTGGTCCCTTAAGTGGTACATGGAGTCTGTGTGGTCCCTGAAGTGGTACACGGAGTCTGTGTTGTCCCTGAAGTGGTACACGGAGTCTGTGTGGTCCGTTAAGTGGTACACGGAGTCTGTGTGGTCCCTTAAGTGGTACACGGAGTCTGTGTGGTCCCTCAAGTGGTACATGGAGTCTGTGTGGTCCCTTAAGTGGTATATGAAGTGTGTGTGGTCCCTTAAGTGGTATATGAAGTGTGTGTTGTCCCTTAAGTGGTATATGAAGTGTGTGTGGTCCCTTAAGTGGTGTAAAGTCTGTGTGGTCCTCAAGTGGTACATGAAGTCTGTGTGGTCCTCAAGTGGTACATGAAGTCTGTGTGGTCCTCAAGTGGTACATGAAGTCTGTGTGGTCCTCAAGTGGTACATGAAGTCTGTGTGGTCCTCAAGTGGTACATGAAGTCTGTGTGGTCCTCAAGTGGTACATGAAGTCTGTGTGGTCCTCAAGTGGTACATGAAGTCTGTGTGGTCCTCAAGTGGTACATGAAGTCTGTGTGGTCCTCAAGTGGTACATGAAGTCTGTGTGGTCCTCAAGTGGTACATGAAGTCTGTGTGGTCCTCAAGTGGTACATGAAGTCTGTGTGGTCCTCAAGTGGTACATGAAGTCTGTGTGGTCCTCAAGTGGTACATGAAGTCTGTGTGGTCCCTCAAGTGGTACATGAAGTCTGTGTGGTCCCTCAAGTGGTACATGAAGTCTGTGTGGTCCTCAAGTGGTACATGAAGTCTGTGTGGTCCTCATGTGGTACATGAAGTCTGTGTGGTCCCTCAAGTGGTACATGAAGTCTGTGTGGTCCTCAAGTGGTACATGAAGTCTGTGTGGTCCTCAAGTGGTACATGAAGTCTGTGTGGTCCTCAAGTGGTACATGAAGTCTGTGTGGTCCTCATGTGGTACACGAAGTCTGTGTGGTCCTCAAGTGGTACATGAAGTCTGTGTGGTCCTCAAGTGGTACATGAAGTCTGTGTGGTCCTCAAGTGGTACATGAAGTCTGTGTGGTCCTCAAGTGGTACATGAAGTCTGAGTGGTCCTCAAGTGGTACATGAAGTCTGTGTGGTCCTCAAGTGGTACATGAAGTCTGTGTGGTCCCTCAAGTGGTACATGAAGTCTGTGTGGTCCTCAAGTGGTACATGAAGTCTGTGTGGTCCCTCAAGTGGTACATGAAGTCTGTGTGGTCCCTCAAGTGGTACATGAAGTCTGTGTGGTCCCTCAAGTGGTACATGAAGTCTGTGTGGTCCTCAAGTGGTACATGAAGTCTGTGTGGTCCCTCAAGTGGTACATGAAGTCTGTGTGGTCCCTCAAGTGGTACATGAAGTCTGTGTGGTCCCTCAAGTGGTACATGAAGTCTGTGTGGTCCCTCAAGTGGTACATGAAGTCTGTGTGGTCCCTCAAGTGGTACATGAAGTCTGTGTGGTCCTCAAGTGGTACATGAAGTCTGTGTGGTCCCTCAAGTGGTACATGAAGTCTGTGTGGTCCCTCAAGTGGTACATGAAGTCTGTGTGGTCCTCAAGTGGTACATGAAGTCTGTGTGGTCCTCAAGTGGTACATGAAGTCTGTGTGGTCCCTCAAATGGTACATGAAGTCTGTGTGGTCCTCAAGTGGTACATGAAGTCTGTGTGGTCCCTCAAGTGGTACATGAAGTCTGTGTGTTCCTCAAGTGGTACATGAAGTCTGTGTGGTCCTCAAGTGGTACATGAAGTCTGTGTGGTCCCTCAAGTGGTACATGAAGTCTGTGTGGTCCTCAAGTGGTACATGAAGTCTGTGTGGTCCCTCAAGTGGTACATGAAGTCTGTGTGGTCCTCAAGTGGTACATGTAGTCTGTGTGGTCCCTCAAGTGGTACATGAAGTCTGTGTGGTCCCTCAAGTGGTACATGAAGTCTGTGTGGTCCTCAAGTGGTACATGTAGTCTGTGTGGTCCCTCAAGTGGTACATGAAGTCTGTGTGGTCCCTCAAGTGGTACATGAAGTCTGTGTGGTCCCTCAAGTGGTACATGAAGTCTGTGTGGTCCTCAAGTGGTACATGAAGTCTGTGTGGTCCTCAAGTGGTACATGTAGTCTGTGTGGTCCCTCAAGTGGTACATGAAGTCTGTGTGGTCCCTCAAGTGGTACATGAAGTCTGTGTGGTCCCTCAAGTGGTACATGAAGTCTGTGTGGTCCCTCAAGTGGTACATGAAGTCTGTGTGGTCCCTCAAGTGGTACATGAAGTATATGTCTGTTGGTGTCTGTCTTGAACAAGACTCCTGGACAGTTGACAAGACAGTGTCTGGCACTGGAATACTGGAGTCCCTTAGTACCCCCCTCCCCCCGCGGCCCCGCCCACCCTCAGTACCCCCCACCCCCCGCGGCCCCTCCCTCCCTCAGTACCCCCCACCCCCCGCGGCCCCTCCCTCCCTCAGTACCCTCCACCCCCCGCGGCCCCTCCCTCCCTCAGTACCCCCCACCCCCGCGGCCCCTCCCTCCCTCAGTACCCTCCACCCCCCGCGGCCCCTCCCTCCCTCAGTACCCCCCACCCCCCGCGGCCCCTCCCTCCCTCAGTACCCTCCACCCCCCGCGGCCCCTCCCTCCCTCAGTACCCCCCACCCCCCGCGGCCCCTCCCTCCCTCAGTACCCCCCCTCCCCCCGCGGCCCCTCCCTCCCTCAGTACCCTCCACCCCCCGCGGCCCCTCCCTCCCTCAGTACCCCCCACCCCCCGCGGCCCCTCCCTCCCTCAGTACCCTCCACCCCCCGCGGCCCCTCCCTCCCTCAGTACCCTCCACCCCCCGCGGCCCCTCCCTCCCTCAGTACCCCCCACCCCCCGCGGCCCCTCCCTCCCTCAGTACCCCCCTCCCCCCGCGGCCCCTCCCTCCCTCAGTACCCCCCACCCCCCGCGGCCCCTCCCTCCCTCAGTACCCCCCACCCCCCGCGGCCCCTCCCTCCCTCAGTACCCTCCACCCCCCGCGGCCCCTCCCTCCCTCAGTACCCCCCACCCCCGCGGCCCCTCCCTCCCTCAGTACCCTCCACCCCCCGCGGCCCCTCCCTCCCTCAGTACCCCCCACCCCCCGCGGCCCCTCCCTCCCTCAGTACCCTCCACCCCCCGCGGCCCCTCCCTCCCTCAGTACCCCCCACCCCCCGCGGCCCCTCCCTCCCTCAGTACCCCCTCCCCCCGCGGCCCCTCCCTCCCTCAGTACCCCCCTCCCCCCGCGGCCCCTCCCTCCCTCAGTACCCCCCCCCCGCGGCCCCTCCCTCCCTCAGTACCCCCCTCCCCCCGCGGCCCCTCCCTCCCTCAGTACCCCCCTCCCCCCGCGGCCCCTCCCTCCCTCAGTACCCCCCTCCCCCCGCGGCCCCTCCCTCCCTCAGTACCCCCCTCCCCCCGCGGCCCCTCCCTCCCTCAGTACCCCCCTCCCCCCGCGGCCCCTCCCTCCCTCAGTACCCCCCCCCGCGGCCCCTCTTTCCCTCCCTCAGTACCCCCCACCCCCACCGCCCCTCCCTCCCTCAGTACCCCCACCCCCCGCGGCCCCTCCCTCCCTCAGTACCCCCACTTCCCGCGGCCCCTCCCTCCCTCAGTACCCCCCTCCCCCCGCGGCCCCTCCCTCCCTCAGTACCCCCCACCTCCCGTGGCCCCTCCCTCCCTCAGTACCCCCACCCCCCGCGGCCCCTCCCTCCCTCAGTACCCCCCACCCCCCGTGGCCCCTCCTTCCCTCAGTACCCCCTACCCCCCGTGGCCCCTCCCTCCCTCCCTCAGTACCCCCCACCCCCGCCGCCCCTCCCTCCCTCAGTACCGCCACCCCCCGCGGCCCCTCCCTCCCTCAGTACCCCCACCCCCCGCGGCCCCTCCCTCCCTCAGTACCCCCACCCCCCGCGGCCCCTCCCTCCCTCAGTACACCCACCCCCCGCGGCCCCTCCCTCTCTCCCTCAGTACCCCCCACCCCCGCCGCCCCTCCCTCCCTCAGTACCCCCCACCCCCCGCGGCCCCTCCCTCCCTCAGTACCCCCCACCCCCTCGGCCCCTCCCTCCCTCAGTACCCCCACCCCCCGCGGCCCCTCCCTCCCTCCCTCAGTACCCCCCACCCCCCGTGGCCCCTCCCTCCCTCAGTACCCCGCACCCTCCGCGGCCCCTCCCTCCCTCAGTACCCCCTACCCCCCGTGGCCCCTCCCTCCCTCAGTACCCCCACCCCCCGCGGCCCCTCCCTCCCTCAGTACCCCCCACCCCCCGCGGCCCCTCCCTCCCTCAGTACACCCACCCCCCGCGGCCCCTCCCTCTCTCCCTCAGTACCCCCCACCCCCGCCGCCCCTCCCTCCCTCAGTACCCCCCACCCCCCGCGGCCCCTCCCTCCCTCAGTACCCCCCACCCCCTCGGCCCCTCCCTCCCTCAGTACCCCCACCCCCCGCGGCCCCTCCCTCCCTCCCTCAGTACCCCCCACCCCCCGTGGCCCCTCCCTCCCTCAGTACCCCGCACCCTCCGCGGCCCCTCCCTCCCTCAGTACCCCCTACCCCCCGTGGCCCCTCCCTCCCTCAGTACCCCCCACCCCCCGCGGCCCCTCCCTCCCTCAGTACCCCCCACCCCCCGTGGCCCCTCCCTCCCTCAGTACCCCCTACCCCCCGCGGCCCCTCCCTCCCTCCCTCAGTACCCCCACCCCCGCCGCCCCTCCCTCCCTCAGTACCCCCCACCCCCCGCGGCCCCTCCCTCCCTCAGTACCCCCACCCCCCGCGGCCCCTCCCTCCCTCCCTCAGTACCCCCCACCCCCGCCGCCCCTCCCTCCCTCAGTACCCCCACCCCCCGCGGCCCCTCCCTCCCTCAGTACCCCCACCCCCCGCGGCCCCTCCCTCCCTCAGTACCCCCCCACCCCCCGCGGCCCCTCCCTCCGTCAGTACCCCCCACCCCCGCGGCCCCTCCCTCCCTCCCTCAGTACCCCCACCCCCCGCGGCCCCTCCCTCCCTCCCTCCTTCAGTACCCCCCACCCCCCGTGGCCCCTCCCTCAGTACCCCGCACCCCCCGCGGCCCCTCCCTCCCTCAGTACCCCCCCACCCCCCGTGGCCCCTCCCTCCCTCAGTACCCCCACCCCCCGCGGCCCCTCCCTCCCTCAGTACCCCCCACCCCCCGCGGCCCCTCCCTCCCTCAGTACCCCCCACCCCTTGCGGCCCCTCCCTCCCTCAGTACCCCTCACACCCCGCGGCCCCTCCCTCCCTCAGTACCACCCACCCCCCGCGGCCCCTCCCTCCCTCAGTACCCCCCACACCCCGCGGCCCCTCCCTCCCTCAGTACCACCCACCCCCCGCGGCCCCTCCCTCCCTCAGTACCCCCCACCCCCCCTGGCCCCTCCCTCCCTCAGTACCCCCCACCCCCGCGGCCCCTCCCTCCCTCCCTCAGTACCCCCCACCCCCGCGGCCCCTCCCTCCCTCCCTCAGTACCCCCCACCCCCCGCGGCCCCTCCCTCCCTCCCTCCTTCAGTACCCCCCACCCCCCGTGGCCCCTCCCTCAGTACCCCCGCACCCCCCGCGGCCCCTCCCTCCCTCAGTACCCCCCACCCCCCGTGGCCCCTCCCTCCCTCAGTACCCCCACCCCCCGCGGCCCCTCCCTCCCTCAGTACCCCCCACCCCCCGCGGCCCCTCCCTCCCTCAGTACCCCCCACCCCCCGCGGCCCCTCCCTCCCTCAGTACCCCTCACACCCCGCGGCCCCCTCCCTCCCTCAGTACCACCCACCCCCCGCGGCCCCTCCCTCCCTCAGTACCCCCCACACCCCGCGGCCCCTCCCTCCCTCAGTACCACCCACCCCCCGCGGCCCCTCCCTCCCTCAGTACCCCCCCACCCCCCGTGGCCCCTCCCTCCCTCAGTACCCCCCACCCCCGCGGCCCCTCCCTCCCTCAGTACCCCCCACCCCCCGTGGCCCCTCCCTCCCTCAGTACCACCCACCCCCCGCGGCCCCTCCCTCCCTCAGTACCCCCCCACACCCCGCGGCCCCTCCCTCCCTCAGTACCACCCACCCCCCGCGGCCCCTCCCTCCCTCAGTACCCCCCACACCCCGCGGCCCCTCCCTCCCTCAGTACCCCCCACCCCCCGTGGCCCCTCCCTCCCTCAGTACCCCCCACTTCCCGCGGCCCCTCCCTCCCTCAGTACCCCCCACACCCCGTGGCCCCTCCCTCCCTCAGTACCCCCCACACCCCGCGGCCCCTCCCTCCCTCAGTACCCCCCACCCCCCGTGGCCCCTCCCTCCCTCAGTACCCCCCACCCCCCGCGGCCCCTCCCTCCCTCAGTACCCCCCACACCCCGCGGCCCCTCCCTCCCTCAGTACCCCCCACACCCCGCGGCCCCTCCCTCCCTCAGTACCCCCCACCCCCCGTGGCCCCTCCCTCCCTCAGTACCCCCCCACCCCCCGCGGCCCCCTTCCTCCCTCAGTACCACCCACCCCCGCGGCCCCTCCCTCCCTCAGTACCCCCCACACCCCGCGGCCCCTCCCTCCCTCAGTACCCCCCACACCCCGCGGCCCCTCCCTCCCTCAGTACCACCCACCCCCCGCGGCCCCTCCCTCCCTCAGTACCCCCCACACCCCGCGGCCCCTCCCTCCCTCAGTACCCCCCACCCCCCGTGGCCCCTCCCTCCCTCAGTCCCCCCCACCCCCCGCGGCCCCTCCCTCCTTCCGTGTAATACAGACAGTGGGCGAGGCGGGAAGAAGGGTAAGGGAAATAGAAAGGGATAGGGGAAGGTAGAGGGAGAGAGGAAGAGCGGAGGGGAAAGGGGAGAGGGAAAGAGAGTAGTAATGAAATAAAGATGATATAATCAGTCCATCAACGTTGTTGTGAGGTGGTGAGTCCCTCAGCCTGGAGGGACTGATTACATCATCTTCATCTCAGTACTGTTGCTGCCTCTGTATTTGACTGAAGATGTCTACTTGTAGGTGAAAGTTTTCATTAATAAAGATACCCAACTGTTGGACATGTCTTAGTCTTCAACTTGTGCATGTTTTATATTATCAACAGAGCAGAACGTGCCTAGTATGGGCCAGTACTTCCTGCAGTGTTGTACTAGCAGTGTTGTACTAGCAGTGTTGTACTAGCAGTGTTGTACTAGCAGTGTCTGTGTGGCTGCAAGGGTCGAGTCTCAGCTCCTGGCCCCCTCTTCTTCACTCTGACCACTAGCGGGTTGACTCCCTGCTGCCTTCCTGCGCCATATTAAACTTTATGCCTCTGACAACTCTCAAGCTTCACAAATTTTTTCTAACTTTTAGTTTAGTTTAGTTTGTAATAATAATAATAATAATAATAATAATAATAATAATAATAACCTGTGTTATTAACTTTCCATAACCTCATTTGCTTGTTTCCTGTCTAACATCCTGTCTAAAATCCTGTTTCTGTCTACGCGATGAACTTCTCAGTATTTTGTACATCGTTATCATGTCTGCCCTCATTCTTGTATCCTCTTATATCATCATGTTAACTCCTTTATTGTCTCATAGTTCGTATTCCTGAGCACTTTTCTATGTATCTTGAAAGACCAAATCATGTGTGGGCTCCACACTGGTGCTGCACACTCGAAGATGTGACTGATGTACGTCGTACACAGTGTCGTAAGTGACTGCACAGGTTGATGTGCAACTCAGGTGATATGCTCGGTACTGTGTTCACCCCGAGGTCCTGGAGTGATGTTTGCAGCTTTTGTCTCAAAACCTGAACTGTTGCCGGTCTAACTAAATTTTCATAAGGTTTTCTTTTATTATAAACAACAGACCTGGCTTCTTCGTGGCCAGGTCTGTTGTTCCTGGCCATCACGAAGCCAGGTCTGTTGTTCCTGGCCACCAAGAAGCCAGGTCTGTTGTTCCTGGCCACCAAGAAGCCAGGTCTGTTGTTCCTGGCCACCAAGAAGGAAGGTCTGTTGTTCCTGGCCATCACGAAGCCAGGTCTGTTGTTCCTGGCCACCAAGAAGCCAGGTCTGTTGTTCCTGGCCACCAAGAAGCCAGGTCTGTTGTTCCTGGCCACCAAGAAGGAAGGTCTGTTGTTCCTGGCCACCAAGAAGGAAGGTCTGTTGTTCCTGGCCACCAAGAAGCCAGGTCTGTTGTTCCTGGCCACCAAGAAGCCAGGTCTGTTGTTCCTGGCCACCAAGAAGGAAGGTCTGTTGTTCCTGGCCACCACGAAGCCAGGTCTGTTGTTCCTGGCCACCAAGAAGCCAGGTCTGTTGTTCCTGGCCACCAAGAAGGAAGGTCTGTTGTTCCTGGCCACCAAGAAGCCAGGTCTGTTGTTCCTGGCCACCACGAAGCCAGGTCTGTTGTTCCTGGCCACCACGAAGCCAGGTCTGTTGTTCCTGGCCACCAAGAAGCCAGGTCTGTTGTTCCTGGCCACCAAGAAGCCAGGTCTGTTGTTGATGGCCACCAAGAAGCCAGGTCTGTTGTTCCTGGCCACCAAGAAGCCAGGTCTGTTGTTCCTGGCCACCAAGAAGCCAGGTCTGTTGTTCCTGGCCACCATGAAGCCAGGTCTGTTGTTCCTGGCCACCAAGAAGCCAGGTCTGTTGTTCCTGGCCACCAAGAAGTCAGGTCTGTTGTTCCTGGCCACCAAGAAGGAAGGTCTGTTGTTCCTGGCCACCAAGAAGGAAGGTCTGTTGTTCCTGGCCACCAAAAAGGAAGGTCTGTTGTTCCTGGCCACCAAGAAGGAAAGTCTGTTGTTCCTGGCCACCAAGAAGGAAGGTCTGTTGTTCCTGGCCACCACGAAGCCAGGTCTGTTGTTCCTGGCCACCAAGAAGCCAGGTCTGTTGTTCCTGGCCACCAAGAAGGAAGGTATGTTGTTCCTGGCCACCACGAAGCCAGGTCTGTTGTTCCTGGCCACCAAGAAGCCAGGTCTGTTGTTCCTGGCCACCAAGAAGGAAGGTCTGTTGTTCCTGGCCACCAAGAAGCCAGGTCTGTTGTTCCTGGCCACCACGAAGCCAGGTCTGTTGTTCCTGGCCACCACGAAGCCAGGTCTGTTGTTCCTGGCCACCAAGAAGCCAGGTCTGTTGTTCCTGGCCACCAAGAAGCCAGGTCTGTTGTTCCTGGCCACCAAGAAGCCAGGTCTGTTGTTCCTGGCCACCAAGAAGCCAGGTCTGTTGTTCCTGGCCACCACGAAGCCAGGTCTGTTGTTCCACCAAGAAGCCAGGTCTGTTGTTCCTGGCCACCAAGAAGCCTGTTGTTCCTGGCCACCAAGAAGCCAGGTCTGTTGTTCCTGGCCACCAAGAAGCCAGGTCTGTTGTTCCTGGCCACCAAGAAGGAAGGTCTGTTGTTCTTGGCCACCAAGAAGGAAGGTCTGTTGTTCCTGGCCACCAAGAAGGAAGGTCTGTTGTTCCTGGCCACCAAGAAGGAAGGTCTGTTGTTCCTGGCCACCAAGAAGGAAGGTCTGTTGTTCCTGGCCACCAAGAAGGAAGGTCTGTTGTTCCTGGCCACCAAGAAGCCAGGTCTGTTGTTCCTGGCCACCAAGAAGGAAGGTCTGTTGTTCCTGGCCACCAAGAAGGAAGGTCTGTTGTTCCTGGCCACCAAGAAGGAAGGTCTGTTGTTCCTGGCCACCAAGAAGGAAGGTCTGTTGTTCCTGGCCACCAAGAAGGAAGGTCTGTTGTTCCTGGCCACCAAGAAGGAACACCAGCCTCGGAGACTTGTTTATGTCACTGTATATAACAGCTTGACCAAATACCATAATAAGTTGAAGAATTGAGACACTTATGCAACATATAGGAATCTTTATTGAAGAAACGTTTCGCCACACAGTGGCTTTATCAGTCCAATACAAAGCAGGAAGGTAAAAGGACAGGGGGAATTTGAGGTAATCAGTCCCTCAGCCTATAATAGATGTGTTCAGTCCATCACTCCTTGTACCTTCCTGCTTTGTATTGGACTGATGTATTGGACTGTGTGGCGAAACGTCTCTTCAATAAAGATTCCCGTATGTTGCGTGTCTCAGTTCTTCAACTTGTCGGTTTTCAAAACCATTCATCACACCATAATTAGTGTATGTGAGAGACAGAGAGAGACACAGAGAGAGAGAGAGTTAGTTAGCTTCAGCACGAGGACTCTAGCTACAGCTTTCAAACAGACGTCGAAAAGACAGACACTACAGTGTTAACCATCCTGAGGTTTGTGAGGAAGTGTAACACCAGGGCGACCCCTAGATGCAAGGTAACCTACCCTGGGGCCCCTCTCCTCACCCTGATTGGCACACCTCCAGCACAAATAAAAGTCACTCCACATGCAGGTGTTGCACAGAGAATAATGCAGAGCTTAAAACTGGTTATTGGTGTTATACAGGATTGTCATTACGTGTGATGCACGTTGAATATAACATACCCTGTGCGCGCCACACACTGTTGGAGTTCAACTCCAGTAACCACTTGCTAGACCAGTACTTCAGCGTGTTCAGCTCCGGTTCTAGACTTTCAGTATCCTTTCTTGTTTTTATTTCCCTCATCAGTCTGACAGCGAACTAGGAAACATCAGTTTTCCTGCATGTCCTTCATGTATACCAGTAATAGTACAGGTCTGAGTAGTGATCCTTGTGGAGCCCCACTTAACGCCCATGCCCATTCTGACACTAATTCCTAGATAATCACTCGTTTCCTACCTGTTAGGTGTTCCTTGGTCCATTGTAGTACTTCCCCCGGTACCCCTGCCTGCCTGCCTGCCTACCTGCCCTGCCCTGCCCTGCCTGCCGCCCTCCGCCCTGCCCTGCCTGCCTGCCCTGCCCTGCCTGCCCGCCCTGCCTGCCCTGCCTGCCTCCCGCCTACCTGCCCTCGCCCTCCTGCCCGCCCTGCCCTGCCTGCCTGCCCTGCCCGCCCGCCTACCCTCCCGCCCTGCCCGCCCGCCGCCCGCCTCCGCCTGCCCTGCCTGCCTCCCGCCTGCCTGCCGCCTGCCCGCCTACCTACCCGCCCTGCCCGCCCTGCCCTACTTCCGCCCGCCCGCCCGCCCGCCGCCCGCCCGCCTGCCTGCCCTGCCCTCCCGCCTGCCGCCCGCCCGCCCTCGCCCGCCTGCCCACCCACCCGCTACTTCCCGCCCGCCCGCCTGCCTGCCCGCCTCCCGCTACCCTGCCTCGCTCCTGCCCGCCTGCCCGCCCGCCTCCGCCCGCCCGCCCGCTGCGCCCGCCCGCCACCCGCCTGCCCGCCCTCACCCGCCCTCCGCCCCGCCTGCCTGCCCGCCCGCCCGCCCGCCTACCCGCCTACTTGCGCTCCGCCCGCCTGCCCGCCGCCTCCGCCCGCCCGCCCTGCCCGCCCGCCCGCCCGCCCGCCTCCCGCCCGCCCTGCCCGCCCGCTGCCACCCGCCTGCCCGCCTCGCCCGCCCTGCCCGCCCTGCCCGCCCTGCCCGCCCCGCCTGCCCGCCCGCCTGCCCGCCCTCCCACCCTGCTGCCGCCCACCTGCCCGCCCGCCCTGCTTCCCGCCCGCCGCCCTGCCCTGCCTGCCCTGCCCGCCCGCCTCGCCCGCCTGCCGCCCTGCCTGCCCGCCTGCCACTACTGCCCCTCCGCCCTGCCTGCCTGCCCGCCTGCCTCCGCCTGCCTACCCGCCTACCCGCCTCACCCGCCTGTTTTTAAGCTGTTCTTCCAGTCTTTTGTGAGGCACAGTGTCAAGATTTCTTCCAGTCATAGAACTTGCAGTACAACTCTCTCTCTCTCTCTCTCTCTCTCTCTCTCTCTCTCTCTCTCTCTCTCTCTCTCTCTCTCTCTCTCTCTCTCTCTCTCTCTCTCTCTCTCTCTCTCTCTCACTCTCTCTCACTCTCGCTCTCTCTCACTCTCTCTCTCACTCTCTCTCACTCTCTCTCACTCTCTCTCTCTTTTTTTTTTTTTTTTTTTTTTTTTTTTTTTTTTTTTTTTTTTACTTTTTTTTTTTTTTTATTTTTTTATTTTTTTTTTTTTTACAGGGTTTGATACAAGGTTAAGGATCCCTAGCTTTATTGACAGCTATATTACAGGTTAAGGATTCCTAACTTTATTTGCAAGCTAAGAGCTGTTACCTACATCAGCTCATTTGAAAGCATTTTTATTGTTATGAGACATACAAGTACGGAACAGGATGAAGTTGGAGCCATCTGTGGGCCAGCATTTTCATTTGATCAACTGACTTTATCTCGTTGACATCATTATGCTGTACGAATGTGTTCCATACTCGAGTCATCCTGGGTATGTATGATCTCAGATGGAGTGATGTTCTGGAGAAGGGTACAGCCAGAGGAAGTTGCTGCTTTCTGCCCGTCTTGTGGCATAAAAAGCTTGTTTCACGCTGTCTCGAAGTGGATCCAAGTGTGGTATTTTGACAATATTGGCATTGTACATAACAGTAAGGCCACCCACATCCCTCCTATGTTGAAGGCTCTGCTGAAATGACAGATCTATCCAGGATGGGTCCAGGCGAGAGATGAGACGTCTTGCTCTGTTCTCAACTCTGTCAAGCAGTCGCAGATGAGCGGGGGGCAGGCAAACCAAGAAAGTGGAGCACACTCAAGGTGTGAGCGTACTTGTGCCTCGTACAGAATCTTGCAACCCCTACTGTCAAGCAGATGGGAGATACGGGGAAGTGCTGTAAGCTTCCTGGCTGCCTTGTTTGCATGGTTAGTTTGGAGTCAAATTTCACCCCAAGGATATCAACTTCTTCTCCAGGTGCCAACACCCTCCCATTCATCCTTACTAATGCACCAGCATTATCATCATGGTGCCTAGAGACGATCATCATTTGCGTTTTCTCAGGTGCAAATGTTACTTGCCATCTATTTCCCCAAACTGATATAGCTCTCTGCTGGTGATTGATGTAGCTTAGAGCAGCTGGCATTTCTTCTCTTGGATAAGTGAATGTCAGTGTACAGTCGTCTGCATATGCATGTGATTCTGGGATGAGATGAAGAAGGTCGTTGAAGTAGACATTCCATAACAGTGGACCCAGCACGCTTCCTTGTGGAACGCTTGCCCCAATAGGATGCCTTGCTGATTCCGTTCCATTGAGGACTACACTTAGAGATCTACCATGAAGGTAATCACTGAGGAGACATAGCGTAGAGCCTGCAATTCCCCAGTGCTTGAAGTTTTGCTAAGAGGCCCTGGTGCCACACCTGGTCGAAAGCGCCAGCAAAGTCCAGTGCTACCACACAGCTGACTTTGGATTCATCCAGTGACTGATGCCACTTAGTGGAGAGGTTTAACAACAGATCAGCAGCAGAGTAACCTTTCCTGAAGCCATATTGACGATCACAAAGTAGTGAGTGGTAGTCTAAAAAATCTGTCATTTGTCTTGAGATTATTGTCTCAAGGATCTTACCAGTGATTGACAGGATGACACTGGTCTGTAGTTGCTGATTTCTGCTCTGCTCTTCTTTTTGTGAACAGGGACTACATTTGCCTCTTTCCATGGAGGGCCATTTACACTGTACTAGGCAGTGCTGAAAAATGCAGTTAGAGGGTGCTGCTAGCTGGTCTGCACATCTTCTCAACAATCTTGGGCTCAACTTGTCTGGGCCCACAGCCTTTTCTTGGTCAAGTGATTTAAGAAGGAAATGCACCTCCTCCTGCCGTTTTGTCACCACTGACAGTTTTGACACAGTTCTTGCAGGTAGCCAAGGAGGGTCCCTTGCTGGATCAGGAACTTGCATTTTGGTAGCAAAGTGTTCAGCAAAGAGGTCCGCCTTCTCTTGACTACTAGTAGAGGTGGTCCCATCCTGTCGATTTAGAGGTGGAATAAGTTCATCAGGCAGATAACCTTGCCTGTCCTTGACCAGGGACCACCAGGTTTTGGAGCCTACCCTACCTGATGCTAACTTTTAGTGTCCACCTCCCATTTAGCAATGGCCCACTTTTGAACATCACCCATATGCCTACAGGCTTGCATGTGCAAGTTCCTGTTATAGGTGGTAGATGTCTCTTATACCTTCGCCATGCTTTGTACTTAGCAGTAGCAGCCTCTCTACAACGAAAGCCAAACCAAGGCTGATCTGTAGGCTTCGTCACATATTGCCGGTGAGGAATGTGTTCTTGTTGTAGATTAAGGATGTTAACATCCCCCTGGAGAAGAGCATTCCAGTCGGTGGTGGCGAGCTCAGAGCAAAGGGCTGGCCAATTACCTCTTTCCCATAGCCAGGTTGTGCGTGTGGACTCCTCACCTCGTTCTGTTGGGATCTTAAGTGTGGTAAAAACAGCCTCTCTCTCTCTCTCTCTCTCTCTCTCTCTCTCTCTCTCTCTCTCTCTCTCTCTCTCTCTCTCTCTCTCTCTCTCTCTCTCTCTCTCTCTCTCTCTCTCTCTGTCTCTCTCTCTCTCTCTCTCTCTCTCTCTCTCTCTGTCTCTCTCTCTCTCTCTCTCTCTCTCTCTCTCTCTCTCTCTCTCTCTCTCTCTCTCTCTCTCTCTCTCTCTCACTGTCTGGTTGCTATATAAGAACTTAAGGAGCGAATAACCACAACGAAATTTATAGCATTCACCGAGACGACGTCTCGCCCACCAGAGTCTTCACTGGCAAGTCCCTGGTGGGCGAAACAATGTCTCAGTAAATGACATAAACTTCATGTTGTCTTATAATTACCAGTTGAAATGTTTTATCTCTTTATATTAAACTTAAAAAAGTTGATAAGAGAGAATGTAACATTGTGGGAGGCGGAGCGTCAGGTGTTACAGTGGTGTTACAGTGTTACAGTGGTGTTACAGTGGTGTTACAGTGGTGTTACAGTGGTGTTACAGTGGTGTTACAGTGGTGTTACAGTGGTGTTACAGTGGTGTTACAGTGTTACAGTGGTGTTACAGTGGTGTTAGTGGTGTTACAGTGGTGTTACAGTGGTGTTACAGTGTTACAGTGGTGTTAGTGGTGTTACAGTGGTGTTACAGTGGTGTTACAGTGTTACAGTGGTGTTAGTGGTGTTACAGTGGTGTTACAGTGTTACAGTGGTGTTAGTGGTGTTACAGTGGTGTTACAGTGGTGTTACAGTGTTACAGTGGTGTTAGTGGTGTTACAGTGGTGTTACAGTGGTGTTACAGTGGTGTTACAGTGGTGTTACAGTGGTGTTACAGTGTTACAGTGGTGTTACAGTGTTACAGTGGTGTTACAGTGGTGTTACAGTGTTACAGTGGTGTTACAGTGGTGTTAGTGGTGTTACAGTGGTGTTACAGTGGTGTTACAGTGGTGTTAGTGGTGTTACAGTGGTGTTACAGTGTTACAGTGGTGTTACAGTGTTACAGTGGTGTTACAGTGGTGTTACAGCGTTACAGTGGTGTTACAGTGGTGTTACAGTGGAGTGTTACAGTGGTGTTACAGTGTTACAGTGGTGTTACAGTGGTGTTAGTGGTGTTACAGTGGTGTTACAGTGGTGTTACAGTGGTGTTACAGTGGAGTGTTACAGTGGTGTTACAGTGGTGTTACAGTGGAGTGTTACAGTGGTGTTACAGTGGTGGTGTGTTACAGTGGTGTTACAGTGGTGTTACTGGTGTTACAGTGGTGTTACTGGTGTTACAGTGGTGTTACTGGTGTTACAGTGGTGTTACTGGTGTTACAGTGGTGTTACTGGTGTTACAGTGGTGTTACTGGTGTTACAGTGGTGTTACAGTGGTGTTACAGTGGTGTTAGTGGTGTTACAGTGGTGTTACAGTGGTGGTGTGTTACAGTGGTGTGTTACAGTGGTGGTGTTACAGTGGTGGTGAGTTACAGTGGTGGTGTGTTACAGTGGTGGTTACAGTGGTGGTGTGTTTCAGTGGTGGTGTGTTACAGTGGTGGTATTACAGTGGTGGTGTGTTACAGTGGTGGTGAGTTACAGTGGTGGTGAGTTACAGTGATGGTGAGTTACAGTGGTGGTGTGTTAGTGGTGGTGGGTTACAGTGGTGGTGAGTTACAGTGGTGGTGAGTTACAGTGGTGGTGTGTTACAGTGGTGGTTGGTTAGAGTGGTGGTAAGTTACAGTGGTGATGGGATACAGTGGTGGTGGGTTACAGTGGTGGTGAGTTACAGTGGTGGTGAGTTACAGTGATGGTGAGTTACAGTGGTGGTGAGTTACAGTGGTTGTGTGTTAGTGGTGGTGAGTTACAGTGGTGGTGAGTTACAGTGATGGTGAGTTACAGTGGTGGTGTGTTAGTGGTGGTGGGTTACAGTGGTGGTGAGTTACAGTGGTGGTGAGTTACAGTGGTGGTGTGTTACAGTGGTGGTAAGTTACAGTGGTGGTGGGTTACAGTGGTGGTGGGTTACAGTGGTGGTTAGTTACAGTGGTGGTGTGTTAGTGGTGGTGAGTTACAGTGGTGGTGAGTTACAGTGGTGGTGAGTTACAGTGGTGGTGAGTTACAGTGGTGGTGAGTTACAGTGGTGGTGAGTTACAGTGGTGGTGTGTTACAGTGGTGGTGAGTTACAGTGGTGGTGAGTTACAGTGGTGGTGAGTTACAGTGGTGGTGAGTTACAGTGGTGGTTAGTTACAGTGGTGGTTAGTTACAGTGGTGGTGTGTTAGTGGTGGTGAGTTACAGTGGTGGTGAGTTACAGTGGTGGTGAGTTACAGTGGTGGTGAGTTACAGTGGTAGTGAGTTACAGTGGTGGTGTGTTAGTGGTGGTGAGTTACAGTGGTGGTGAGTTACAGTGGTAGTGAGTTACAGTGGTGGTGAGTTACAGTGGTGGTGAGTTACAGTGGTGGTGAGTTACAGTGGTGGTGAGTTACAGTGGTGGTGAGTTACAGTGGTGGTGAGTTACAGTGGTGGTGTGTTAGTGGTGGTGAGTTACAGTGGTGGTGAGTTACAGTGGTAGTGAGTTACAGTGGTGGTGAGTTACAGTGGTGGTGAGTTACAGTGGTGGTGAGTTACAGTGGTGGTGAGTTACAGTGGTGGTGAGTTACAGTGGTGGTGTGTTAGTGGTGGTGAGTTACAGTGGTGGTGAGTTACAGTGGTAGTGAGTTACAGTGGTGGTGAGTTACAGTGGTGGTGAGTTTCAGTGGTGGTGAGTTACAGTGGTGGTGAGTTACAGTGGTAGTGAGTTACAGTGGTAGTGAGTTACAGTGGTGGTGAGTTACAGTGGTAGTGAGTTACAGTGGTGGTGAGTTACAGTGGTGGTTAGTTACAGTGGTGGTGTGTTAGTGGTGGTGAGTTACAGTGGTGGTGAGTTACAGTGGTGGTGTGTTAGTGGTGGTGAGTTACAGTGGTGGTGAGTTACAGTGGTGGTTAGTTACAGTGGTGGTGTGTTAGTGGTGGTGAGTTACAGTGGTGGTGAGTTACAGTGGTGGTGTGTTAGTGGTGGTGAGTTACAGTGGTGGTTAGTTACAGTGGTGGTGTGTTAGTGGTGGTGAGTTACAGTGGTGGTTAGTTACAGTGGTGGTGTGTTAGTGGTGGTGAGTTACAGTGGTGGTGAGTTACAGTGGTGGTGAGTTACAGTGATAGTGAGTTACAGTGGTGGTGAGTTACAGTGGTAGTGAGTTACAGTGGTGGTGAGTTACAGTGGTGGTGAGTTACAGTGGTAGTGAGTTACAGTGGTGGTGAGTTACAGTGGTGGTTAGTTACAGTGGTGGTGTGTTAGTGGTGGTGAGTTACAGTGGTGGTGAGTTACAGTGGTGGTGAGTTACAGTGATAGTGAGTTACAGTGGTGGTGAGTTACAGTGGTAGTGAGTTACAGTGGTGGTGAGTTACAGTGGTGGTTAGTTACAGTGGTGGTGAGTTACAGTGGTGGTGAGTTACAGTGGTGGTGAGTTACAGTGGTGGTGAGTTACAGTGGTAGTGAGTTACAGTGGTGGTGAGTTACAGTGGTGGTTAGTTACAGTGGTGGTGAGTTACAGTGGTAGTGAGTTACAGTGGTGGTGAGTTACAGTGGTGGTGAGTTACAGTGGTGGTGTGTTAGTGGTGGTGAGTTACAGTGGTGGTGAGTTACAGTGGTGGTGAGTTACAGTGGTGGTGAGTTACAGTGGTAGTGAGTTACAGTGGTGGTGAGTTACAGTGGTGGTTAGTTACAGTGGTGGTGAGTTACAGTGGTAGTGAGTTACAGTGGTGGTGAGTTACAGTGGTGGTTAGTTACAGTGGTGGTGAGTTACAGTGGTGGTGAGTTACAGTGGTGGTGAGTTACAGTGGTGGTGAGTTACAGTGGTGGTGAGTTACAGTGGTGGTGAGTTACAGTGGTGGTGAGTTAGTGGTGGTGAGTTACAGTGGTGGTGAGTTACAGTGGTACTGTTAATATCTTACTTCTACAAGTTAACATGTACAAGGTATACAGACGATAGCTGACAACAATGACATACTACTATATAGAAAGTCGCTTGTTATGCAGAAGATTTCGGGCAACTTAGGTTTTGTTCCCAGGATGCGACCCACACCAGTCGACTGACACCCAGGTACCTATTTTACTGATGGATGAACACGGACAGCAGGTGTCTTAAGGAAACACGTCCTAATGTTTCCAGCCGTACCGGAGATCGATCCCGGACCTCAGTGTGTAAGTTGAGTGCACTAGCGGTCGAGCTTCGGGACACCCAAGTTACCAGTGTCATGTGGAGTAATATGACTGCCACTGTTGGTGAGTACCAGGCGTGGGTCGAGTACCCTGGGATGACTGCCACTGTTGGTGAGTACCAGGCGTGGGTCGAGTACCCTGGGATGACTGCCACTGTTGGTGAGTACCAGGCGTGGGTCGAGTACCCTGGGATGACTGCCACTGTTGGTGAGTACTAGTCCTCGGTCGAGTACCCAGGGATGACTACCACTGTTGGTGAGTACCAGGCGTGGGTCGAGTACCCAGGGATGACTGCCACTGTTGGTGAGTACTAGTCCTGGGTCGAATACCCATGGATGACTGCCACTGTTGGTGAGTACCAGGCGTGGGTCGAGTACCCATGGATGACTGCCACTGTTTGTGAGTACTAGTTCTGGGTCGAGTGCCCAAGAATGACTACCACTGTTGGTTAGTACCAGGCGTGGGTCGAGTACCCAGGAATTGCCACTGTTGGTGAGTACCAGGCGTGGGTCGAGTACACAGGGATGACTACCACTGTTGGCGAGTACCAGGCGTGGGTCGAGTACCCAGGAATTACCACTGTTGGTGAGTACCAGGCGTGGGTCGAGTACACAGGGATGACTACCACTGTTGGCGAGTAACAGGCGTGGGTCGAGTACACAGGGATGACTACCACTGTTGGCGAGTACCAGGCGTGGGTCGAGTACCCAGGAATTACCACTGTTGGTGAGTACCAGGCGTGGGTCGAGTACACAGGGATGACTACCACTATTGGTGAGTACCAGGCGTGGGCCGAGTACACAGGGATGACTACCACTGTTGGCGAGTACCAGGCGTGGGTCGAGTACACAGGGATGACTACCACTGTTGGCGAGTACCAGGCGTGGGTCGAGTACACAGGAATTACCACTGTTGGTGAGTGCCAGGCGTGGGTCGAGTACACAGGGATGACTACCACTGTTGGCGAGTACCAGGCGTGGGTCGAGTACACAGGGATGACTACCACTGTTGGCGAGTACCAGGCGTGGGTCGAGTACACAGGATGACTACCACTGTTGGCGAGTACCAGGCGTGGGTCGAGTACACAGGGATGACTACCACTGTTGGCGAGTACCAGGCCTGGGTCGAGTACACAGGGATGACTACCACTGTTGGTGAGTACCAGGCGTGGGTCGAGTACACAGGGATGACTACCACTGTTGGCGAGTACCAGGCGTGGGTCGAGTACACAGGGATGACTACCACTGTTGGCGACTACCAGGCGTGGGTCGAGTACCCAAGAATTACCACTGTTGCTGAGTACCATGTGTGGGTCGAGTACACAGGGATGACTACCACTGTTGGCGAGTACCAAGCGTGGGTCGAGTACACAGGGATGACTACCACTGTTCGCGAGTACCAGGCGTGGGTCGAGTACACAGGGATGACTACCACTGTTGGCGAGTACCAGGCGTGGGTCGAGTACCCAGGGATGACTAACACTGTTGGCGAGTACCAGGCGTGGGTCGAGTACACAGGGATGACTACTACTGTTGGCGAGTACTAGGCGTGGGTCGAGTACCCAGGGATGACTACCACTGTTGGCGAGTACCAAGCGTGGGTCGAGTACCCAGAGATGACTACCACCGTTGGCGAGTACCAGGCGTGGGTCGAGTACACAGGGATGACTACCACTGTTGGCGAGTACCAGGCGTGGGTCGAGTACACAGGGATGACTACCACTGTTGGCGAGTACCAGGCGTGGGTCGAGTACCCAGGAATTACCACCGTTGGTGAGTGCCAGGCGTGGGTCGAGTACACAGGGATGACTACCACTGTTGGCGAGTACCAGGCGTGGGTCGAGTACACAGGGATGACTACCACTGTTGGCGAGTACCAGGCGTGGGTCGAGTACACAGGAATTACCACTGTTGGTGAGTGCCAGGCGTGGGTCGAGTACCCAGGAATTACCACTGTTGGTGAGTGCCAGGCGTGGGTCGAGTACACAGGGATGACTACCACTGTTGGCGAGTACCAGGCGTGGGTCGAGTACACAGGGATGACTACCACTGTTGGCGAGTACCAGGCGTGGGTCGAGTACACAGGGATGACTACCACTGTTGGCGAGTACCAGGCGTGGGTCGAGTACACAGGGATGACTACCACTGTTGGCGAGTACCAGGCGTGGGTCGAGTACACAGGGATGACTACCACTGTTGGCGAGTACCAGGCGTGGGTCGAGTACCCAGGAATTACCACTGTTGGTGAGTGCCAGGCGTGGGTCGAGTACACAGGGATGACTACTACTGTTGGCGAGTACCAGGCGTGGGTCGAGTACACAGGGATGACTACCACTGTTGGCGAGTACCAGGCGTGGGTCGAGTACACAGGGATGACTACCACTGTTGGCGAGTACCAGGCGTGGGTCGAGTACCCAGGAATTACCACTGTTGGTGAGTACCAGGCGTGGGTCGAGTACACAGGGATGACTACCACTGTTGGCGAGTACCAGGCGTGGGTCGAGTACACAGGGATGACTACCACTGTTGGCGAGTACCAGGCGTGGGTCGAGTACACAGGGATGACTACCACTGTTGGCGAGTACCAGGCGTGGGTCGAGTACACAGGGATGACTACCACTGTTGGCGAGTACCAGGCGTGGGTCGAGTACCCAGGAATTACCACTGTTGGTGAGTGCCAGGCGTGGGTCGAGTACACAGGGATGACTACTACTGTTGGCGAGTACCAGGCGTGGGTCGAGTACACAGGGATGACTACCACTGTTGGCGAGTACCAGGCGTGGGTCGAGTACACAGGGATGACTACCACTGTTGGCGAGTACCAGGCGTGGGTCGAGTACCCAGGAATTACCACTGTTGGTGAGTACCAGGCGTGGGTCGAGTACACAGGGATGACTACCACTGTTGGCGAGTACCAAGCGTGGGTCGAGTACACAGGGATGACTACCACTGTTGGCGAGTACCAGGCGTGGGTCGAGTACACAGGGATGACTACCACTGTTGGCGAGTACCAGGCGTGGGTCGAGTACACAGGGATGACTACCACTGTTGGCGAGTACCAGGCGTGGGTCGAGTACACAGGGATGACTACCACTGTTGGCAAGTACCAGGCTTGGGTCGAGTACACAGGGATGACTACCACTGTTAGCGAGTATCAAGCGTGGGTCGAGTACCCAGGGATGACTACCACTGTTGGCGAGTACCAGGCGTGGGTCGAGTACACAGGGATGACTACCACTGTTGGCGAGTACCAGGCGTGGGTTGAGTACACAGGGATGACTACCACTGTTGGCGAGTACTAGGCGTGGGTCGAGTACCCAGGGATGACTACCACTGTTAGCGAGTATCAAGCGTGGGTCGAGTACCCATGGATGACTACCACTGTTGGCGAGTACCAGGCGTGGGTCGAGTACACAGGGATGACTACCACTGTTGGCGAGTACAAGGCGTGGGTCGAGTACAGAGGGATGACTACTACTGTTGGCGAGTACCAGGCGTGGGTCGAGTACCCAGGGATGACTACCACTGTTGGCGAGTACCAGGCGTGGGTCGAGTACACAGGGATGACTACCACTGTTGGGGAGTACCAGGCGTGGGTCGAGTACACAGGGATGACTACCACTGTTGGCGAGCACCAGGCGTGAGTCGTGTACACAGGGATGACTACCACTGTTTACGAGTACCAGGCGTGGTTCGAGTACCCAGGGATGACTACCACTGTTGGCGAGCACCAGGCGTGGGTCGAGTACACAGGGATGACTACCACTGTTGGCGAGTACCAGGCGTGGGTCGAGTACACAGGGATGACTACCATTGTTAGCGAGTACCAGGCGTGGGTCGAGTACACAGGGATGACTACCACTGTTGGCGAGTACCAGGCGTTGGTCGAGTACACAGGGATGATTACCACTGTTGGCGAGTACCAGGCGTGGGTCGAGTACACAGGGATGACTACCACTGTTGGCGAGTACCAGGCGTGGGTCGAGTACCCAGGGATGACCACCACTGTTGGCGAGTACCAGGCATTCGGTCGAGTACACAGGGATGACTACCACTGTTGGCGAGTACCAGGCGTGTGTCTAGTACACAGGGATGACTACCACTGTTGGCGAGTACCAGGCGTGGGTCGAGTACCCAGGGATGACTACCGCTGTTGGCGAGTACCAGGCGTGGGTCGAGTACACAGGAATGACTACCACTGTTGGCGAGTACCAGGCGTGGGTCGAATACACAGGGATGACTACCACTGTTGGCGAGTACCAGGCGTGGGTCGAGTACCCATGGATGACTACCACTGTTGGCGAGTACCAGGCGTGGGTCGAGTACACAGGAATGACTACCACTGTTGGCGAGTACCAGGCGTGGGTCGAGTACACAGGAATGCCTACCACTGTTGGCGAGTACCAGGTGTGGGTCGAGTACCAAGGGATGACTACCACTGTTGGCGAGTACCAGGCGTGGGTCGAGTACCCAGGAATTACCACTGTTGGTGAGTACCAGGCGTGGGTCAAGTACCCAGGAATTACCACTGTTGGTGAGTACCAGGCGTGGGTCGAGTACACAGGGATGACTACCACTGTTGGCGAGTACCAGGCGTGGGTCGAGTACACAGGGATGACTACCACTGTTGGCGAGTACCAGGCGTGGGTCGAGTACACAGGGATGACTACCACTGTTGGCGAGTACCAGGCGTGGGTCGAGTACACAGGGATGACTACCACTGTTGGCAAGTACCAGGCTTGGGTCGAGTACACAGGGATGACTACCACTGTTAGCGAGTATCAAGCGTGGGTCGAGTACCCAGGGATGACTACCACTGTTGGCGAGTACCAGGCGTGGGTCGAGTACACAGGGATGACTACCACTGTTGGCGAGTACCAGGCGTGGGTTGAGTACACAGGGATGACTACCACTGTTGGCGAGTACTAGGCGTGGGTCGAGTACCCAGGGATGACTACCACTGTTAGCGAGTATCAAGCGTGGGTCGAGTACCCAGGGATGACTACCACTGTTGGCGAGTACCAGGCGTGGGTCGAGTACACAGGGATGACTACCACTGTTGGCGAGTACCAGGCGTGGGTCGAGTACAGAGGGATTACTACTGTTGGCGAGTACCAGGCGTGGGTCGAGTACCCAGGAATTGCCACTGTTGGTGAGTACCAGGCGTGGGTCGAGTACACAGGGATGACTACCACTGTTGGCGAGTACCAGGCGTGGGTCGAGTACCCAGGAATTACCACTGTTGGTGAGTACCAGGCGTGGGTCGAGTACACAGGGATGACTACCACTGTTGGCGAGTAACAGGCGTGGGTCGAGTACACAGGGATGACTACCACTGTTGGCGAGTACCAGGCGTGGGTCGAGTACCCAGGAATTACCACTGTTGGTGAGTACCAGGCGTGGGTCGAGTACACAGGGATGACTACCACTATTGGTGAGTACCAGGCGTGGGCCGAGTACACAGGGATGACTACCACTGTTGGCGAGTACCAGGCGTGGGTCGAGTACACAGGGATGACTACCACTGTTGGCGAGTACCAGGCGTGGGTCGAGTACACAGGAATTACCACTGTTGGTGAGTGCCAGGCGTGGGTCGAGTACACAGGGATGACTACCACTGTTGGCGAGTACCAGGCGTGGGTCGAGTACACAGGGATGACTACCACTGTTGGCGAGTACCAGGCGTGGGTCGAGTACACAGGATGACTACCACTGTTGGCGAGTACCAGGCGTGGGTCGAGTACACAGGGATGACTACCACTGTTGGCGAGTACCAGGCCTGGGTCGAGTACACAGGGATGACTACCACTGTTGGTGAGTACCAGGCGTGGGTCGAGTACACAGGGATGACTACCACTGTTGGCGAGTACCAGGCGTGGGTCGAGTACACAGGGATGACTACCACTGTTGGCGACTACCAGGCGTGGGTCGAGTACCCAAGAATTACCACTGTTGCTGAGTACCATGTGTGGGTCGAGTACACAGGGATGACTACCACTGTTGGCGAGTACCAAGCGTGGGTCGAGTACACAGGGATGACTACCACTGTTCGCGAGTACCAGGCGTGGGTCGAGTACACAGGGATGACTACCACTGTTGGCGAGTACCAGGCGTGGGTCGAGTACACAGGGATGACTATCACTGTTGGCGAGTACCAGGCTTGGGTCGAGTACACAGGGATGACTACTACTGTTGGCGAGTACTAGGCGTGGGTCGAGTACCCAGGGATGACTACCACTGTTGGCGAGTACCAAGCGTGGGTCGAGTACCCAGAGATGACTACCACCGTTGGCGAGTACCAGGCGTGGGTCGAGTACACAGGGATGACTACCACTGTTGGCGAGTACCAGGCGTGGGTCGAGTACACAGGGATGACTACCACTGTTGGCGAGTACCAGGCGTGGGTCGAGTACCCAGGAATTACCACCGTTGGTGAGTGCCAGGCGTGGGTCGAGTACACAGGGATGACTACCACTGTTGGCGAGTACCAGGCGTGGGTCGAGTACACAGGGATGACTACCACTGTTGGCGAGTACCAGGCGTGGGTCGAGTACACAGGAATTACCACTGTTGGTGAGTGCCAGGCGTGGGTCGAGTACCCAGGAATTACCACTGTTGGTGAGTACCAGGCGTGGGTCGAGTACACAGGGATGACTACCACTGTTGGCGAGTACCAAGCGTGGGTCGAGTACACAGGGATGACTACCACTGTTGGCGAGTACCAGGCGTGGGTCGAGTACACAGGGATGACTACCACTGTTGGCGAGTACCAGGCGTGGGTCGAGTACACAGGGATGACTACCACTGTTGGCGAGTACCAGGCGTGGGTCGAGTACACAGGGATGACTACCACTGTTGGCGAGTACCAGGCGTGGGTCGAGTACCCAGGAATTACCACTGTTGGTGAGTGCCAGGCGTGGGTCGAGTACACAGGGATGACTACTACTGTTGGCGAGTACCAGGCGTGGGTCGAGTACACAGGGATGACTACCACTGTTGGCGAGTACCAGGCGTGGGTCGAGTACACAGGGATGACTACCACTGTTGGCGAGTACCAGGCGTGGGTCGAGTACCCAGGAATTACCACTGTTGGTGAGTACCAGGCGTGGGTCGAGTACACAGGGATGACTACCACTGTTGGCGAGTACCAAGCGTGGGTCGAGTACACAGGGATGACTACCACTGTTGGCGAGTACCAGGCGTGGGTCGAGTACACAGGGATGACTACCACTGTTGGCGAGTACCAGGCGTGGGTCGAGTACACAGGGATGACTACCACTGTTGGCGAGTACCAGGCGTGGGTCGAGTACCCAGGAATTACCACTGTTGGTGAGTGCCAGGCGTGGGTCGAGTACACAGGGATGACTACTACTGTTGGCGAGTACCAGGCGTGGGTCGAGTACACAGGGATGACTACCACTGTTGGCGAGTACCAGGCGTGGGTCGAGTACACAGGGATGACTACCACTGTTGGCGAGTACCAGGCGTGGGTCGAGTACCCAGGAATTACCACTGTTGGTGAGTACCAGGCGTGGGTCGAGTACACAGGGATGACTACCACTGTTGGCGAGTACCAAGCGTGGGTCGAGTACACAGGGATGACTACCACTGTTGGCGAGTACCAGGCGTGGGTCGAGTACACAGGGATGACTACCACTGTTGGCGAGTACCAGGCGTGGGTCGAGTACACAGGGATGACTACCACTGTTGGCGAGTACCAGGCGTGGGTCGAGTACACAGGGATGACTACCACTGTTGGCAAGTACCAGGCTTGGGTCGAGTACACAGGGATGACTACCACTGTTAGCGAGTATCAAGCGTGGGTCGAGTACCCAGGGATGACTACCACTGTTGGCGAGTACCAGGCGTGGGTCGAGTACACAGGGATGACTACCACTGTTGGCGAGTACCAGGCGTGGGTTGAGTACACAGGGATGACTACCACTGTTGGCGAGTACTAGGCGTGGGTCGAGTACCCAGGGATGACTACCACTGTTAGCGAGTATCAAGCGTGGGTCGAGTACCCATGGATGACTACCACTGTTGGCGAGTACCAGGCGTGGGTCGAGTACACAGGGATGACTACCACTGTTGGCGAGTACCAGGCGTGGGTCGAGTACACAGGGATGACTACTACTGTTGGCGAGTACCAGGCGTGGGTCGAGTACCCAGGGATGACTACCACTGTTGGCGAGTACCAGGCGTGGGTCGAGTACACAGGGATGACTACCACTGTTGGGGAGTACCAGGCGTGGGTCGAGTACACAGGGATGACTACCACTGTTGGCGAGCACCAGGCGTGAGTCGTGTACACAGGGATGACTACCACTGTTTACGAGTACCAGGCGTGGTTCGAGTACCCAGGGATGACTACCACTGTTGGCGAGCACCAGGCGTGGGTCGAGTACACAGGGATGACTACCACTGTTGGCGAGTACCAGGCGTGGGTCGAGTACACAGGGATGACTACCATTGTTAGCGAGTACCAGGCGTGGGTCGAGTACACAGGGATGACTACCACTGTTGGCGAGTACCAGGCGTTGGTCGAGTACACAGGGATGATTACCACTGTTGGCGAGTACCAGGCGTGGGTCGAGTACACAGGGATGACTACCACTGTTGGCGAGTACCAGGCGTGGGTCGAGTACCCAGGGATGACCACCACTGTTGGCGAGTACCAGGCATTCGGTCGAGTACACAGGGATGACTACCACTGTTGGCGAGTACCAGGCGTGGGTCTAGTACACAGGGATGACTACCACTGTTGGCGAGTACCAGGCGTGGGTCGAGTACCCAGGGATGACTACCGCTGTTGGCGAGTACCAGGCGTGGGTCGAGTACACAGGAATGACTACCACTGTTGGCGAGTACCAGGCGTGGGTCGAATACACAGGGATGACTACCACTGTTGGCGAGTACCAGGCGTGGGTCGAGTACCCATGGATGACTACCACTGTTGGCGAGTACCAGGCGTGGGTCGAGTACACAGGAATGACTACCACTGTTGGCGAGTACCAGGCGTGGGTCGAGTACACAGGAATGCCTACCACTGTTGGCGAGTACCAGGTGTGGGTCGAGTACCAAGGGATGACTACCACTGTTGGCGAGTACCAGGCGTGGGTCGAGTACCCAGGAATTACCACTGTTGGTGAGTACCAGGCGTGGGTCAAGTACCCAGGAATTACCACTGTTGGTGAGTACCAGGCGTGGGTCGAGTACATAGGGATGACTACCACTGTTGGCGAGTACCAGGCGTGGGTCGAGTACACAGGGATGACTACCACTGTTGGCGAGTACCAGGCGTGGGTCGAGTACACAGGGATGACTACCACTGTTGGCGAGTACCAGGCGTGGGTCGAGTACACAGGGATGACTACCACTGTTGGCAAGTACCAGGCTTGGGTCGAGTACACAGGGATGACTACCACTGTTAGCGAGTATCAAGCGTGGGTCGAGTACCCAGGGATGAC
>NC_091304.1:34722307-34724807 GCF_038502225.1 Cherax quadricarinatus | reverse complement strand
CCTCCCCTCCCCCCTCTCTTCCCTTCCCCTCCTCTTCTCCCTCCATCTCCTCCCTTCCCCTCCCCCTCTCCTCCCTTCCCCTCCCCCTCTCCGTCCTGCCCCTCTCCTTCCCTCCCCTTCTCTTCCCTTCCCCTCTCCTCCCCTCCCCTTCTCCTCCCTTCCCCTCCCCTCCCCTTCCCCATACACTACGAAAACTGATGACTGGCGGCTACCATTATGTAGAACACTGTTCGTCTACTCTCTCTCCCTCTCTCTCACTCTCACACACACTCACTCTCACTCACTTTTTTACACAGGGTTTGACAGGGTCTCTCTCTCTCTCACTCTTTCTCTCCTCTCTCTCTCTCTCATTTACACAGGGTTTGACAAGGTTAGGTTAAGGATCCCTAGCTTTATTGACAAGCTATTTACAGGTTAAGGATTCCTAACTTTATTGGCAAGCTAAGAGCTGTTACCTACATCAGCTCATTTGAAAGCATTTTTATTGTTATGAGACATACAAGTAGGAAACAGGATGAAGTTGGAGTCATCTGTGGGCCAGCATTTTCATTTTATCAACTGACTTTATCTCGTTGACATCATAATGCTGTACGAATGTGTTCCATACTCGAGTCATCCTGGGTGTATATGATATCAGATGGAGTGATGTTCTGGAGAAGGGTACAGCCAGAGTGAAGTTGCTACTTTCTGGCCGTCTTGTGGTATAGAAGCTGGCTTCTCGCTGTCCTCGAAGTGGATCAAAGTGTGGTACTTTGACAATATTGGCCTTGTACATAACAGTAAGACCACCCATATCCCTCCTGTGTTGAAGGCTCTGCTGAAATGACAGGTCTATCTAAAATAGGTCCAGGCGAGAGATGAGACGTCTTGCTCTGTTCTCTACTTTGTCAAGCAGTCGCAGATGAGAGGGGGGGGTAGGCAAACCAAGAAAGTGGAGCATACTCAAGGTGTTAGCGTACTTGTGCCTCGTACAAAATCTTGCAGCCCCTACTGTCAAACAGATGCGAGATACGGCGAAGTGCTGTAGGCTGCCTTGTTTGCAAGATTTACAACATGGTTCTTCATGGTTAGTTTTGAGTCAATTTTCACCCCAAGGATATCAACTTCTTCCCCAGTGCCAACACCCTCCCTTTCATCCTTACTACTGCACCAGCATTACCATCATGGTGCCTAGAGACCATCATTTGCGTTTTCTCAGGTGCAAATGTTACTTGCCATCTATTTCCCCAAACTGATATAGCTCTCTGCTGGTGATTGATGTAGCTTAGAGCAGCTGGTATTTCTTCTCTTGGATAAGTGAATGTCAGTGTACAGTCGTCTGCATATGCATGTGATTCTGGAATGAGATGAAGAAGGTCGTTGAAGTAGACATTCCATAACAGTGGACCCAGCACGCTTCCTTGTGGAACGCTTGCCCCAATAGGATGTCTTGCTGATTCCGTTCCATTGAGAACTACTCTTAGAGATGTACCATGAAGGTAGTCACTAAGGAGACATAGCGTAGAGCCTGCAATTCCCAGAGCTAGCAGTTTTGCTAAGAGGCCCTGGTGCCACACCCGGTCGAAAGCGCCAGCAATGTCCAGTGCTACCACACAGCTGACTTTGGATTCATCCAGTGACTGGTGCCACTTAGTGGAGAGGTTTAACAACAGATCAGCAGCAGAGTAACCTTTCCTGAAGCCATATTGACGATCACAAAGTAGTGAGTGGTAGTCAAAAAACTCTGTCATTTTTCTTGAGATTATTGTCTCAAGGATCTTACCAGTGATTGACAGGAATGACACTGGTCTGTAGTTGCTGATTTCTGCTCTGCTCTTCTTTTTGTGAACAGGGACTACATTTGCCTCTTTCCATAGAGAGGGCCATTTACACTGTACTAGGCAGTGCTGAAATATGCGAGTTAAAAGTCCTGCTAGTTGGTCTGCACATCTCAGCAATCTTGGGCTCAGCATGTCTGGGCCCACGATTTGGTTAAGCGATTTGAGAAGGAAATGCACCTCTTCCTGCCATATTGTTGTCATCACTGACAGTTTTGACACAGTTCTTGCAGCTAGCCAAGGAGGGTCCCTTGCTGGATCAGGAACTTGCATTTTGGTAGCAAAGTGTTCAGCAAAGAGGTCCGCCTTCTCTTGACTACTAGTAGAGGTGGTCCCATCCTGTCGATTTAGAGGTGGAATAAGTTCATCAGGCAGATAACCTTGCCTGTCCTTGACCAGGGACCACCAGGTTTTGGAGCCTACCCTACCTGATGCTAGCTTTCTTTTAGTGTCCACCTCCCATTTAGCAATGGCCCACTTTTGAATATCACCCATATGCCTACAGGCTTGCATGTGCAAGTTCCTGTTATAGGTGGTAAGATGTCTCTTATACCTTCGCCATGCTTTGTACTTAGCAGTAGCAGCCTCTCTACAACGAAAGCCAAACCAAGGCTGATCTGTAGGCTTCGTCACATATTGCCAGTGAGGAATGTGTTCTTGTTGTAGATTAAGGATGTGTCCAG